>NW_027662394.1:5000-7500 GCF_963989245.1 Nansenia antarctica | reverse complement strand
AATTATAACTAAAGAAAAAGATAAATACATCACATATTGGAACAAACTCACACAATCACAACACAAACTAGAAACATATTTGGCTCTAAACAGACAGTATACTGTGGCAGACTACCTAACCACAGTAACTGATAAAAACCTGAGAAAGACTTTGACAATGTACAGACTGAGCGATCATAGTCTGGCAATAGAGAAGGGCAGACACAGACAAACCTGGCTGCCCAGAGAGGAGAGGCTGTGCTGTCACTGTGATGACGGAGCTATAGAGACGGAGTTACACTTCTTGACACAGTGTGAAAACTACACAAATATTAGAGAGGAGTTCTTCCCAAAATTTGAAACTAATTTCCCAGAATTCCGAACTATGACAGAAAGGGAAAGATTACCAGCCCTTCTGGGGGAACAGAAAGAATGTGCAGTTTTGGCTGCAAAATATGTCAATTCCTGTCACAAGAAAAGGGACAACCAGTAGGACATCTTCTCTGCACCACCTGCTTTATTTTATTTATATTATTTTTATTTATTTTTTCATGTCATTGATATTATGTTGTTATGTTGTTGTTCGTCATATCTGTGATTGTGCTTTGGCAACACTTGTAAAACGTCATGCCAATAAAGCCTGTTGAATTGAATTGAATTGAGAGAGAGAGAGTGAGAGAGAGACAGAGACAGAGAGAGACAGAGAGAGAGTGAGTGAGAGAGAGAGAGCGAGAGAGAGAGGGAGCAAGAGAGAGAGAGAGAGAGAGAGAGTGACAGACAGAGAGGTGGGACTTGTTCTAGTAGTTAAAGTGCTCATATGCAGCCTGATCCCATCTGAGCCAATGGGAATCAGCGGGAGAAACAAACCCTTCCACGATGTTTCCCACCTCAGCAGCACATGAATAATAAACGGTCGTCTAATAACGGTTAACGCTTCAGACGGCTGATCTGACCAGCTTCTATTGATGTGACATCACTTCTTCAAGTTTTCAAGTGTATTGTTACATCCCATTATACCTTTTAGACCATTATACCATTAAGACCTTTTCCTAGCATATCAGCCCAATAGAGCTCTCAGGTCTTCTGACACTGGTTTTCTCTGTGTACCACACGTACAAAAGAAGAGATTTGGTGAGGCTGCATTCTCATTTTATGCACACAAGTTGTGGAATGCACTGCCAGTTTACATTAGGGATGCAACCTCAGCAAATATGTTCAAGTCAAGACTAAAAACCCATCTTTTTAATATAAATTTTAATTAATTAATTAATTATAATATAATTTTAATATATATATCATTTTATAATATATATATATATATAATTTTAATATATTTAATAATATTGCCTTTAAAATACAAAATTATTAAATTATGATTATATAATGAATGAAGCACCTCGAGCTGCAACACTTGCAGGAAAAGTGCTATACAAAAAAGTATTATGTCTTAGGCTTCAGTTCCTCGACATCCTCGCCAAGAGACGAGAGAGATGTGGCAGGAGTGGCAGTCTGCCACTGGCGGTATTAAGAAAACCTAATAAGGCAAAATAAGGCAAGATAAAAAATAAAGTGGCAATAGATATAACAGACAAGCGAGACGAATAAGACAAGTGACGATGGTTGTAAAAGACAAATAAGACAAGAGACAAATTGAGCAATACAATAGTGGTGGTAATCCAAATAATGGTATTGCACACGGTGTGGCAGTGGACGGTTGAGATAGTACTAGTAGTTATGAATAAATTGACTGTGTGTTTAAGGGTAGGTCATCCACTTCCAGTGTGTGTGTGTGTGGGGGGGGGGGGGGGGGACGGTGACGGCGATGACACCACTCACTCACGTTTCCAAGTGTTGGGGGGCGGGGGGTGGGGCGTTTCAGGTGATAAAGGCCTCTTTTAGAGAAGGGGGTTTCATATCAATCCCGCTCCATGGCTCCAAGGCCTGTGTGCTTTAATATTATGGCCATCTCCCCCTCCTCCTCCTCCTCCTGTCTATTCCGGAAGCTTCCACAGAGATTGACTTTATTACCTCCCTCCACTGATTGGATCCCTGAAAGGCACCTCTGAAAACGCCTTATCGCCATGACGACACGTCCAAAAGGACGGACGATTTTGGATTGAAGAATTAAAGAAGAAAAAAACGTAAGGTGGGTGGTGGGGGGGAGGGGGTGGAGGGCGAAATTAAAAAGTATTGAGGATGTTAAATTAAAAATGTTTGGTTGTTATCGTATATCGATATCTTCAGCCAGCCCCTCACAAACCTGTCCTCCTGGGTGGAGATCATCACGTCGGCCACCCTGTCCGGATCATGTGCGTTGTCACTTAGCCAGAGGCCTTTATCCAAAGCGACTTACGACAAATACATTTGTCTGAGTAAGTAAGTGAATCATCTTATCCTTCAGTCATCATAAGAAAAAGTAATCCATGCCAAAACCAGGGGGCCATTGGCAGTGATGATGCCAGAAGTAGGAAGAGGGATTTTTTATTTATATTAATTTATTGTAGAGAAACTGTACAGGGGT
>NW_027662396.1:0-7500 GCF_963989245.1 Nansenia antarctica | reverse complement strand
AAACAAAAAAAAAGACATGAATTCATTATATTGTTGTGGGGGATTTTCAAGGAGTATTTCAAAGCTAGGAAAGAGAAGCATGTTTCGTGGAAGTTTGGGTCAGTACACCGACGGAAAAATCAGAGGCAGTGATATTGTATCTCTCTCTCTCTCTCTTTACACTCTCTTCATTACCTTTATAAAAGAACACGAGACAATGTGCGAAGAGAGGCGGGAGGCTGGCAGTGTGAGTTCTGAGGTATCTGTGTAAACTTGAGGCCGGTATCGCGATTCATTGTCCTCTCGGGCGGCTCTCGGTGCAGTCAGACAGCGTCAGTTGTCTCTTCCCTTTCTTATGTTAAACCCAGAGAACAGGAAAGGTGACGAATGAAAGCATCTGATTTGTTCTTCCCTCCAACGCGTCTCGTCTCGTCTCCCAAGGTGACACGTCCCTTTGTCGGGGGAGAGACGCTCACAAAGGTGTGATGATCATCTCTGATCAGGAACGAAGGGCGAGGAAATGGAAGAAGTAGATCGTACTAGTAGTTGCGTTGGGGAGGATGAGAGGAGAGATTGACTCAGATGAGATTTATGACATTCTCTATCATCTCTCTATCATCTCCTCAGAGGGAGTAAGAGAGCTGATCTGAGGCCCTCCATCTCCTCAGTCATCGCTATTGATTCGGTTTCCATTTTTTAACCTCCTGCCTTTTTTGTTTGTCATTCTGCCCGCCGTCCTGCCATGAGTCTCAATCAAGTATGGAGGGACGGGGGGTCGATGATGAGAGGATATTTGGTTGATGTCTTCCCTTATGAGACGCACAGGGATGATGTATTTGTCTCCTGCAGGGGAAACTGATGCTGAAACGGGATCTGTCGGACCAGAGAGCGAGCTCACCTTTGACCTGTTTCAACACCCCGGGGACAGTGAAATATGCTGGGTTTATTCATTTATTTATTTATTTATTTCTATCGCCGTCCCCTCAGTCTAGCCTCAGTCGTTTGTAGAGCCTGTCCTGGACTATTGTCACTTTTTTTTTCTTATCTTGAATTCTGCCTGTCGCCTTATTTGTCTGCAATTTGTCTGGATGCTGCTAATTGTATCCTGTCTTATTTGTCACTTATGTCCTGGGCTATTGTCGCTTTTTTCTCATGAATTATGCCCGTTGTCTTATTGTCTTGTGCTGCAATGTCAGGAACCGAAGCGTGAGATTTTAACTGTTTGTGTAATGTGACGTAACAATAAAACTTGAAACTTGAAAACGTATATACTGAACAACATACTAAACTATAAACTGTAGGCATAAGGACACAACTGGGTATTCCTTCTCACAAAATACTTTGAGTAATTTGAGTTGGCAACTGGCCAAGTAAGTACACTTAGAATGAACCAGAGTCAGGTAACTGGGTTACTATGACGACTTGGCTAATTAAGGACACGTTCCTTGTGGTCCAGCAGACTGAACGTCTGTGGTTGTGATGGGGTTAGACAGCTGCTTGCTTGACCATCAATATTCTGTCTATAAAGGCCTTTAAACCTTAACTTCACCTGTCTGTGAGCAAGAGTCTTTAATTACTTTGAGTTACTACCGATCTCCGTCACCAACACATCAAACATCTGACTATCACTCCCCCAGTCAACAGTGTGGAGTCATTCAGATTCCTGGGGACGATCATTTCACAACGCTGTTGGTCAGAGAACATGAGAACATCTACACCTCTACACCTCCACCACCCAGGAGGCCCAGCAGAGAGGACGTTCCTCCTGCGGCAGCTGAACAAAACCAACATGCCGCGGAAAGCGACGGTCTGGTTCATGGCGTCCATCATGGCGTCCATCCTCAGCTCCTCTGTCATCTCTCTGGTTCGCTGCCTCCACCTCCGCCGCCAAGGACAAAGGCGGGAGGCGACTGCGGATCACTCGGTCAGCTGAGAAGGTCATCTGAAGGTCATCAGCTGCAACCTGCCATCTCCCCTGGACCCGTTCCTCTCCAGGACCGACCGGGGCGGGAGCAGGAGAGATCACCGCTGATCCCTCCCACCCCGGTTATCACCTCTTCCGGAGACTTCCATCTGGATAAAGGTCGCCTCCCCTGAACGCTTTCTTGCCCATGGCAGTGGGCCTCCAACCCCCCCCCCCCCTCCCCCTGCCTCCCACTGACTCTGGGACTTCCACCCACCCTCGTCACGCACGCACACACACACTCACACACGCTCACAAACACACACACAGACACACACACAAACGCTCACAAACACACACAGACACACACAAACGCTCACAAACACACACAAACACACGCACAAATGCGCGCACACACACACAGACACACGCACAAACGCTCACAAACACACACACACACACACACGCTCACAAACACACACACACACACAGACACACACACACACACACACACACACACACACACACACACACACACACACAATGCACTGACAGTGTAATTTATATTAGTTTTACATTCATTCTAATTTACAGCCTACATAATCATTCTTCTATTGCTCTTTTTGCAATCATTATTTTCACTTATTGTTGATGTTTATTATTTTGTATTTTAACCCCAGGTATATATATATTCTAAATAGGTATATATATATATATATATATATATATATATATATATATATATATATATATTCTAAACAGGTATATATATATATTCTATACAGGTATGTTTCACGTTTCAGGTTGTAAGAATTTCGCTCGGCTTCGCTTCCTGACGTTGCAGCACAAGGCAATAAGAAAACGGGCCTGATTCAAAATAAACAAGTGATAATAGTACTGGACATAAGTGACAGATAAGACAGGATACAATTAGCAGCATCCAGACAATTTGCAGACGCCAAAGCAACAGGCATAATTTAAGATAAAAATATGTGACAATTGTACAGGACATAAGTGACAAATAAGACAGGATACAATTAGCAGTACAACTAGTAATAAAGTATGTGACATCCAGGATATGTTGAGTGTGTGTGTGTGTGTGTGTGTGTGTGTGTGTGTGTGTGTGTGTGATCTATGCAGCCTTTAGCTCTGTGACGGGGACTACAGTATACCCGTGTTTGCGCCAAACAATCTGTCTACACATTACATATTTTGCATTCCATTTCTGGTTGCTCTCTGTCTCTCTCCTATTATTTTTTTAATCAAGAAAATGTTCCACCCCAGCTACTGTAAGTCACTCCCAATCAATCTGATTTAAATTCAGGCAGGCTCGCTAAAAATATCCACGCGAACACACAAACTCGAAGCGCGAGCCCCCGTTTTCCTGAAGAGTATATCTGACTAGTTTCTTACATGGCAGAACAAGTCAACAACTAAAGAGTGAAGCAGGGTTCGAAAGTATACGGGGTGTCGTACTGTAGACCCAACTACAAAACATGCCGTCAGTTGCTGACGGTAGTGAGGTACACAGGCCAAGAGGGGGCGCTCTTCTTTCTGGTCCAAGGTGGTCCTACAGTAATTATAATCAGAGTCTAATACCAGGCCGTTCTGCCGTCCAATCATCCCCCAGCTTCTAATATCCTGAAATGGCTCCTCAGATTCCTTCCCTGCGAGCTCTGCTATCTAATGATCTCCAGCATATCTCACATGAATCACTTAGAGATGCTACGGTGCATTCTGTCGCTACAGTCCAAGCTTGTCGGTCCAGTACAGCTTGTTGGTACAGGACAGCTTGTTGGTACAGTAGGTAAAGTTGATTTAACCCCCCAAACACATTCTGCTGAACTCCTAAGCCAACAGTGTGTGTCAAGTCTATATGAACACACCAGTCGTGATATTAATCTAGCGATAACCCGTTGGCTAACCGTGCTCAACTGTGAGGAACGGATGGTGGCTATTTCTGGGTCCTTCCTGGATGGGTGAGGACAGCGGGGGGGGTGAGGACAGCGGGGAGGGAGGGGAGGGGAGGGGAGGGGAGGGGGGGAGGGGGGGGGGGGACCGTTGCAGTGTATTGCAGAGGTTGTCTAACAAGCCCCGGAAGCCTAAAGTCATTAGTCGTAGTCTCCCTGGTCTGCCAAATGATCGATGCTAATTTACGTTCGCGGTAGTCAGCTGTCTAGTTTCACTTTCAAGCTGATCAACTTTCTTTTGTCTCTCCTGTGTCTCTCCTCCCTCCACACCACCACCACCACGTCCTCTCCCCTCTGGCGCTCAATGTCAAACTGCACCAAGCACCCCGGTTTGCGTTCGCCCACGGACGAGCGTAGCCATGATTATGCACAGTGTCGAGGAGAGGAGAGGAGAGAGGAGAGGAGAGGAGAGGAGAGGAGAGGAGAGAGGAGAGGAGAGGAGAGGAGAGGAGAGAAGAGGAGAGGAGAGGAGAGGAGAGGAGAGGAGAGGAGAGGAGAGAGGAGAGGAGAGGAGAGAGGAGAGGAGAGGAGAGGAGAGAAGAGGAGAGGAGAGGAGAGGAGAGGAGAGGAGAGGAGAGGAGAGGAGAGGCGAGCCAGAGAGAGAGCCCGCGGACTCCCGTACGGTCCAGTGAAGGATCTGGTGCTGTTCCCTCTCTGTCAGATAAGCGAGACTCTCTTTTAATGATGCATCGGTCCCGGGCCTCCTTGGGGAGGGTGTGTATCTTGGTCACAGTCCAGAAATTTAAAGTAGTTGCTCATGATCCACCATGATTAATTTATATACCGGGGAAAAAATACAATGGTAATAATTCTCTCTGCCCAGCGGACAGTTTGGTCGCAGGTGTTGGAAAATTCTCCAAGCGGGATGAATCGAGCTAATGATGCCTGCGAGGGAAAAACTATCTGTCAAGGATAATCCCTAATAATAATATAATAATAATGTGGCATAGATAATGCGCCCCCCCCCCCCCCCGCTCTCAACGGCCTCTGATATCGAGATAGCTGCGAGAGAAATGATTAAATGATGTATAGATATCGACGCAGCGTAATGTATGTATCCGTACCGGTTGATGTATCGCCCCGACGCTAAACGTTTATTACTGATTAGCCGCCTAGCCGCCGCATCCCACTGTGGAATTATGTGGACCGGGGTTGGAAGAGGTGGAAGAAGAGGGGGATTCTGGGTAACTGGTGAGCAGCGTTCCGCTTCGTTAGTTCCTGAGCAATTGGCTAAAGATTAAAGATGTGACCGCGGAAATTAACACCCTCCTGTCTTTTAAAGGGGTAATTAAGGTGGGTTTTTGGGAACACTTTACTCCTGTAAATAAGAGCAGGGTAGAGCGTCGACACTTTGTTTACACCACAAGTAAACGTATGTTCAAAAAGCCAATAAGGAAACACCTGGGTACAGCAAACCTGTGACACTAGATGCTGACGCACCGTAGATGGAAATGTGTAGTCCTCTCTAACATGGTTGTAATTTGTTCTATTTTTATGTAAGTAGAGGTTTAAGTGTTTTATATTATGCCAAATGTCAAATTGTATGATGTATGATATATGTTAATGTTTCGTATCTGTAATTTAAGTATGTTTTATATGTTAAATGTTATTTGTAATGTATGTTTTAAATGTGGACCCCACTAAAAGTAGCTCATGCCTATGGGTATAGCTAACGGGGATCCTTCCAATAAATAAACAAATAAACACCGGCCGGGATCCCAGAACCTCATTTGGTAGGTTATTTAAGGGTTAATCACGGCATGGAGGCTTTCGGAGCAGCTGGGCGACATATTATCTATGAAATTACAACGTTGGGGGGAAATTACGTGCAGTGTTGGAAGACACACCAGACCATAATCATATCTGGAAAATATGATCCCCTTTTAAGCTGAATGAATTAAGGCTCTTGCATTTATTACATAATCATATCACAGCTGGGCCTCTCCTAAACATTCCTGTAAGCTTCTTTAATCTCAGGTTACCCTGCATCCATATCCAGTCATGGGGGAACATGATGGAGGGGGGGTGGGGGTGGGGGGTGAGGGGGGGGTTACGCTCCTGTGGGTGGGATGTCAATCACCCTCCTCCTCCTCCTCCTCCGTCAGAGGGGTAAACACGGCGCAGTTAGAGGAGGATATCGATGGGAAACATCTTGTTAATTCCCTCCTTGCTTCCCAGCATTCAGAGTCAACAAGCGAGGGAGGAGGAGGAGGGAGGAGGGAGGAGGGAAGAAGATTGGAGATAGATTGTTGTATAGATGTTTTCAGAAATAAACTTCGCCAAAACTTCAATCACCTCAGAATGATCTCCTCTCTGTGGTGAACAGCGGCACTCTGAACCCAGGCTAGCGAGGGCCACACGCTGCTTCCACTGATGACACATCCTCCTCCCTAAGACACCCTGGTCTCTAAGACACCCTGGTCTCTAAGACACCCTCCTCTCTAAGACACCCTCCCCTCTAAGACACCCTCCCCTCTAAGACACCCTCCCCTATAAGACACCCTCCCCTCTAAGACACCCTCCCCTCTAAGACACCCTCCCCTCTAAGACACCCTCCCCTATAAGACACCCTCCCCTCTAAGACACCCTCCTCTCTAAGACACCCTCCCCTCTAAGACACCCTCCCCTCTAAGACACCCTCCCCTCTAAGACACCCTCCTCTCTAAGACACCCTCCCCTCTAAGACACCCTCCCCTCTAAGACACCCTCCTCTCTAAGACACCCTCCCCTCTAAGACACCCTCCTCTCTAAGACACCCTCCTCTCTAAGACACCCTCCCCTCTAAGACATCCTCCTCTCTAAGACACCCTCCTCTCTAAGACACCCTTGTCTTATTGTTTTCAAACGGCGTAGACGGATAGGGCAGGACACACACTTCCATTTACATTTTTGGGGGGTTTAGAAGACGTCTAAATTCTAAAGAGACTTACAGATACAAGTACGTGAATCATAATAATAATAATAATAATAATAATTCATTGTATTTATATAGGCCTAGAGCTTTTCCGGGGCTCAAAGACGCTGACGATATGGGAAAAACGGAAAACACAGAAACAACAAGCTAACAGATAACATGAGCACATAGAACACAGAGTTAACGAACAGGCACAGGGAACAATTAACACAGCAATGTCCAGGGGGGAGGGGGGGTGGCAGGGTTAGGGGAGATGGTTAGGGGTGGGGGAGGTTGTAATTGAGCGCAATCTCCACCTTCGTTCTGCGCCACCCGAACCCGTTAATTGTCATGACACGAGGTGTCTGTCTGTGTAGAAGACCTTCCCTCTAAGTTCTCAAAAAGCTGATCTGTTATTTCCGGATGTAGCGCATCATTAGCTGGTGTGGATGACTCAAGACTACTCTGGACCTCTACTAGTGACCCACACACACAGAAGATAAAGCGAACATCCCTTCTGAGATGGTGTGAACACCTACAGGACACAGGTCTGCACACGACCGAAGCGAGGGCAGCAATAATATCAACACTTTTATCTGTGTTGACAGTAAGCGTATCATACTCCACTCTGATTCATATCTACGCTCCCAGTCTGTCCTTCCATAGCTGAGCGTTGGGTTGTGTTCCTCTGTAACAGGCCATGTAAACGTGCATCTCCAGTTACGTGGCTACTGGACGTCATGTAGACTAAACGC
>NW_027662397.1:5000-10000 GCF_963989245.1 Nansenia antarctica | reverse complement strand
CACGTTTATAAGAGGTTCTGTGTTGTTATCAGGGGATGTAATGTGTTTGATCTTTGCCCCGAGCCCACGCGTTGGCATCCTCTCTCCCTCTCCCTCTCTCTCTCTCTCTCTCTCTTCTTCTGCTCTGTCTGTTCTCCCTCCTCACCCTCCTCCATCCCCCCCTTTTTTTTCCTCTCCATTTCTCTCCCCCCCGCTCCGATTCTTCTGGCCCACAAAAGAGGAAGCACTGAAGAAGAAGAAGCACTGTTTCAACTGTGTGTGTGTGTGTGTGTGTGTGTGTGTGTGTGTGTGTGTGTGTGTGTGTGTGTGTTGTGTGTGTGTGAGAGAGAGAGATTTAGCCACCCTTTTAGTGTGTTTAACCTCACAAAGGGGCAGACCAGAGAGCATGGGTGATGTCACTGGGAGAGTGTATACACACACACACACACACACACACACACACCCTCCCTCTCCATTGTCATGTATAGTGGTGTTAATCCGTCCGTGTCGCTCCAGAATCAAACATCTCCTCCGTTTGGGGGCGAGGCCTGTCTTCCGCTCTCTTTGTGTGTGTGTGTGTGTGTGTGTGTGTGTGTGTGTGTGTGTGTGTGTGTGTGTTAATAGGCCCAGTCAACAGCGTCGTACAAAGGGGGGGGTCGGGACTCGGGACGCCTGTTTAAGCGAAGAGACGGAGGGGAGGGGGGGGGGGGGGGGGGGTTAGAGAAGGGGGGGTAACACCAGGGCTTTGATGTGGTTGCGGTGGGGGGGGGGGGCTGTTGTAGATGCCCCTCCCTCACACACACACACACACACACACGCACACACACACACACAGTCCCAGGCAGAGCAGCGAGGGCATCCGGAGGGGCTGGGAGCATGGTTACACTTGAGGGGGGTTGTCATGGGAGACCGTCAGAAGAGGTGTGTGTGTGTGTGTGTGTGTGTGTGTGTGTGTGTGTGTGTGTGTGTTTGCGTTCTCCATCTCTCCCTCTGGGTTATCAGACTGTCTGCCCCCTGTCCCCCGAGAAGGATGTTTTTCATGGTCCCCTCAAATTTCCTACCACTGTGTGTGTGTGTGTGTGAGAGAGAGAGAGAGTTTGTGTGTGTGTGTGTGTCACCCCAGGAGAGCCGGGTGTTCATGGTTCATTAGCCACACGTACACTTCCGTTCTGTTCTCACCGGTAGAGGGGACACATACACACACACACACACACACACACACACACGCGTCATCCTCTCCTCTGTTGTGTTGTGTTCTGCTAGCTCTGACAAACTGCCCACCCCCCCCTCTCATCCTCTCTTTTTTCATCTATTAATTAGGGTACCTATGAGACAGACAGGTAGCATCTGTCCTATCCCTCCCTCCCTCCCTCCCTCCCTCCCTCCCTCCCTCCTTCCACCCCCTCCTCCCTCTCTCCCTGGTTGACTATATGATATGATAATGATGTGTACCAGTCATAGACGAACGTCCCGCCAACCCTAGGACACCTACATGTACACCAGTGGAGGCTGGTGACTTCCAGAATTGAGGAGGCCAAATTTTTTTACGCTTGCTCGATTCACTCGCGATGGAATGTTCCCTGTTCTTCTTATCTGTCTTTGTTAAAAATTATTAATTTGTGTTTGCCGGTACTGAAGGGATTGGGACACTCTCAGGATGGTGGATGAAGCAGCTTTTATTGCCTGCACAATGGGTCATCAAATAAACAAAACAATTGGCATGAATCTCTGGTCCGCCTGCAGCAGCTATTGTCCCTTCTGCTCAGGCTCACAACATTCACCACAACATACTACATACAATCAATGACATGTCAAAAGCACTCAAACACTATGTCAATCAGACACACAACATACAATTCAGAACAATACTTCATCCATTTCTAATATTTATCCTGCAGAACAGCACTCATACGCGTGTGGCGGAAAAAGGTACTACACGGAGGCCAGGCCTCCTGTGCCCACCCATTTTCAGTGATTTGGCCAATCACATATTGCCATGAAGAAAAATTGCATTACATTGACTTCTATGAGAAACCACTTTCCGACAGGAGGCCTGGCCTCCGTGTAGTACCTTTTTCCGCCACACGCGTGTATGAGTGCTGTTCTGCAGGATAAATATTAGAAATGGATGAAGTATTGTTCTGAATTGTATGTTGTGTGTCTGATAAAAAATATAATTATTGCTTTTTTAAATCTCTCTTCTCTCAAATTATTGGGGAGGCCAGGCCTCCTCCACCTCTATGGAGGAGCCTCCACCTCTATGGAGGAGCCTCCACTGATGTACACACATTAGTTGTGTTGTTGCCACCCTGTATAAGGCCTGTTAGCATCTCAGCCGAGTGAGTTGGTGCAGCAGCAGCTAGCTAGTTAACCCTCTTGGTGCAGCAGCTAGCTAGCTAGTTAACCCTCTTGGTGCAGCAGCAGCAGCTAGTTAACCCTCTTGGTGCAGCAGCAGCTAGCTAGTCAACCCTCTTGGTGCAGCAGCTAACTAGCTAGTTAACCCTCTTGGTGCAGCAGCAGCTAGCTAGTTAACCCTCTTGGTGCAGCAGCAGCTAGCTAGTTAACCCTCTTGGTGCAGCAGCAGCTAGTTAACCCTCTTGGTGCAGCAGCAGCTAGTTAACCCTCTTGGTGCAGCAGCTAGCTAGTTAACCCTCTTGGTGCAGCAGCAGCTAGTTAACCCTCTTGGTGCAGCAGCTAGCTAGTTAACCCTCTTGGTGCAGCAGCAGCTAGTTAACCCTCTTGGTGCAGCAGCTAGCTAGTTAACCCTCTTGGTGCAGCAGCTAACTAGCTAGTTAACCCTCTTGGTGCAGCAGCAGCTAGCTAGTTAACCCTCTTGGTGCAGCAGCAGCTAGCTAGTTAACCCTCTTGGTGCAGCAGCTAGCTAGTTAACCCTCTTGGTGCAGCAGCAGCTAGTTAACCCTCTTGGTGCAGCAGCAGCTAGTTAACCCTCTTGGTGCAGCAGCAGCTAGTTAACCCTCTTGGTGCAGCAGCTAGCTAGTTAACCCTCTTGGTGCAGCAGCAGCTAGTTAACCCTCTTGGTGCAGCAGCAGCTAGTCAACCCTCTTGGTGCAGCAGCAGCTAGTTAACCCTCTTGGTGCAGCAGCAGCAGCTAGTTAACCCTCTTGGTGCAGCAGCAGCAGCAGCTAGTTAACCCTCTTGGTGCAGCAGCAGCTAGTTAACCCTCTTGGTGCAGCAGCAGCTAGTTAACCCTCTTGGTGCAGCAGCAGCTAGTTAACCCTCTTGGTGCAGCAGCTAGCTAACTACAGTACAGGCCAAAAGTTTGGACACACCTTCTCATTCAATGTGTTTCCTTTATTTTCATGACTATTTACATTGTAGATTCTCACTGAAGGCATCAAAACTATGAATGAACACATGTGGAATGATGTACTTAACAAAAAAGTGTGAATATATGAGTATATATATATATACATATACATACATACATATATACATATAGAATATATGAGTATATATATAAGTGTGAAATATGATTCCTCAAAGTAGCCACTCTTTGCTTTTTTGTTGTTAATAAAATATATATTTTTTGTTGTTAATAAAATATCTAATAATAATATTAAATATATATATATATATATAATAACATATTATTATTAACACATATTATATTTAATATTATTATTATATATTTTATTAACGACAAAAAAGCAAAGGGTGGCTACTTTGAGGAATCTAAAATATAAGACATATTTACAGTTATTTCACACTTTATTGTTAAGTACATAATTCCTATGTGTTCATTCATAGTTTTGATGCCTTCAGTGAGAATCTACAATGTACCAAATAGTCATGAAAATAAAGGAAACGCATTGAATGAGAAGGTGTGTCCAAACTTTTGGCCTGTACTGTAGCTAGTTAACCCTCTTGGTGCAGCAGCTAGCTGGTAGCTGTAGGACCTGGATAGGTGGAATCAACGTCCACTCAGCCCAACCTAGGCCCATCTCTGTGTTGTATAGACCTATCTCAATGTGTCACCCCCCTCCCCGAACCCCCCGAACCCCCCATATGTGTTTGATTCCTGGTCCGTGACAGAGGTTCACCCTTTGTGTGTGTGTGTGTGTGTGTGTGTGTGTATGTGTGTGAGTGTGTGTGTGTGTGTGTGTGTGTGTATGTGTGTGTGTGAGAGAGTGACATGGGCCCCTCAGATTAAGGGAAAGCTTCCTGCTCTTTATTTGGGACGCCCCCCCCCCCCAGGGAGATGCTTTGGGAATGACTTTCGTCGAGTCACTAGCCCCCCCCGGCACGCACGCACACACACACACACACACACACACACACACACACACACACACACACACACACACACCACCCTGCTCCTGAAGAGGCCCCCCAGTCAGATCACAGAGAGGGAGTCCTGCTTCAGTGACTCCACACACCCCCACCTGCAGCAGCACCAGTCACCGGCCCCCTCTCTGGTCACACACACACACACACACACACACACACACGCATGCACACACACACCCACGCACACACACACACACACACACACACACACACACACACACACACACACACAGACGCACAGACACACACACACAGACACATGCAGACACACGCACACACTCACAGACGCACGCACACACACACAGACACACAGACACATGCACAGACACGCACACACACACACACACACAGACGCACAGACACACACACACATGCACACAGACACACGCACGCACAGACACACACACACACACACACACAGACACACACACACACACACATACTAGGGAAATGATGCTCATATTTTGGCTGTGACTCTTCTTTTTATTTTAACTTGACGTTGAGTTGTCGCTGAAATAACGACTCTGTTAATGTCAATCAGGTATGATTCAATCGAGTAGATGCAATTATCTGTGAAATGGGACATCGATGTACAACTGATGCTCAAGAACTGTCAGTCAGCCAGGAGTCAGTCCTGCAGCAGTCTGGGCAGAGGGAAATCTATATACATATATAGTATATATATATACACACACACACACACACACACACAC
>NW_027662398.1:12500-17500 GCF_963989245.1 Nansenia antarctica | reverse complement strand
AAACCAAACCATAGTCTTCAGAGGTGTTGACCCTAATACAGGACTTATGCTCTGTGGCCATAATGGATTGTGTGAGTGAGTGGTGGTGCTACTATCCTGCATTAGAGGTCAGCCAGGGAGGGCCGGTGGGGGGTGGGGGTGGCCAGGCCGCGGCTGCTCTCAGGACTGGAGAGGAGTACTTAACGTTGGGGGGAGGAGTGGAGTGGAGGAATGGAGTGGAGGAGTGGAGGAGAGGGCCTCCCTGCCCGCAGTCTCCTTTCCACGTGCCCCCTGAAAACCACAGCTGACCACCGGGGCACTGGGAAATGAAACCAGGCAAACCACCGGCTGGGCTCAGTGGCGGAAAAACAAGGAGCTGGGAGGTTGTCAGGGTTGGGCGGTGTGCTGATGGAGGTATTAAGATATTAATTGCTTTTTGACATGGTTTTGTTAAGGAAGGGGAGGAGGGCAGTGCTGTGGCTTCTCACACACACACACACACACACACACACACACACACACACACACACATACACTCACACACACACACACACACACACACACACACACACACACACGCACACACACACACACATACACACACACACACACACACACACACACACACACACACAGGGGCATGGATTAATGGCGGAAGAACCTGACGAGGCGGAAAAGGAAGGTTTGGCGTAAGGATCTGCTCAGGGAAACCATCTGAGCGACATGCACGGTACTGACTGATACACTCACCTGTACACCTTCTCATTCATTCACCTGTACACCTTCTCATTCATTCACCTGTACACCTTCTCACTCTTTCACCTGTACACCTTCTCATTCATTCACCTGTACACCTTCTCACTCATTCACCTGTACACCTTCTCAGTCATTCACCTGTACACCTTCTCACTCTTTCACCTGTACACCTTCTCATTCATTCACCTGTACACCTTCTCATTCATTCACCTGTACACCTTCTCACTCATTCACCTGTACACCTTCTCACTCATTCACCTGTACACCTTCTCATTCATTCAGGTGCGGTAATGGTGTGGGGAATGTTTTCTTGGCACACTTTGTTAATACCAATCAATCATCACTTGAATGCCACAGCCTATTCGAATATTGTTGCTGACCACCACAATGTACCCATCTTCTAATGGCTACTTCCAGCATGATAATGCACCATGTCTCAAAGCAAAAGTCGTCTCAAACTGGTTCTGATTTCTTCTGGATCTGAATCCAATAGAACACCTTTGGGATGTGGTAGAACGGGAGAATCTGTGGT
The DNA here is from genome assembly GCF_963989245.1 of Nansenia antarctica. Lineage (NCBI taxonomy): Eukaryota > Metazoa > Chordata > Actinopteri > Argentiniformes > Microstomatidae > Nansenia > Nansenia antarctica. The sequence continues at coordinate 16,233 of NW_027662398.1, read as the reverse complement.
AGGACGGGATAATCCTGAAAAATCTACAGGAATTGCGTAATGCAATCATGTCATCATGGACCAGAATCTCAAAGGAATGTTTCCAACATATTGTGGAATAAATGCCACGAAGAATTGAGGCTGTTTTGAGAGCAAAGGGAGCCCCTACCCAGTATTAGTATAGTGTTCCTAATAAAGTGTTCAGTGAGTGTATATGAAAAATAATATGATGATGTTACGGTGGATATGTGCAGTAGATATTCAATGGTCATAGTCATAATCCACAAGTACCGATAGAAACAAGTAGAATGTGACAGGAAGCAGCCAGAGTTGCAGTGGAGATATCCATATAAAGCTAAGACTGAGTGTGTGGGGAGGGTTTGGAGAGTATGTGGAGAGTGTTTGGGAAGTGTGTGGGGAGGGTTTGGGGAGTGATTGTGGAGTGTGCGGGGAGGGTTTGGGGAGTGATTGGAGAGTATGTGTGGAGGGTTTGGGGAGTGATTGGAGAGTATGTGTGGAGGGTTTGGGGAGTGATTGGAGAGTATGTGGAGAGTGTTTGAGGAGTATGTGTGGAGGGTTTGGGGAGTGATTGTGGAGTGTGCGGGGAGTGTTTGAGGAGTATGTGTGGAGGGTTTGGGGAGTGATTGTGGAGTGTGCGGGGAGTGTTTGAGGAGTATGTGTGGAGGGTTTGGGGAGTGATTGTGGAGTGTGCGGGGAGTGTTTGAGGAGTATGTGTGGAGGGTTTGGGGAGTGATTGGAGAGTATGTGGGGAGGGTTTGGAGAGTGTTTGAGGAGTGTGTGGGGAGTGCTTGGGGAGTGCGTGGGGAATGTGTGGGGAGTGTTTCGGGAAGTGTGGGTCCGTGGCAGCCTTGGGGAGGCAGGCTGGGTCAACCCCAGCGCGGTGGTGGTGCGTCAGCAGAAGGGACAGCCTGCGTACAGCGGGGGTAGACATAAACAGCAGCGTGACGCAAGGCCATGTCTCACACAGTCTCACACTGCTGCCCTGGGAGGAGTGAATCACCAGTGCTGGCTCTCAGCTCACACAGACCCTGTACTTATATGCTTCAGTCACCATGTTCTGCTGACCAGCAGTGTGTGTGTGTGTGTGTGTATGTGTGTGTGTGCGTGTGTGTGTGTGTGTGTGTGCGTGTGTGTGTGTGTGTATGTGTGTGTGTGTGTTTGTGTGTGTGTGTGTGTGTGTGTGCGTGTGTGTGTCTGTGTGTCTGTGTGTGTGTGTGTGTGTGTGTGTCTGTGTGTGTGTGTGTGTGTGTGTGTGTGTGTGTGTGTGTGTGACCAGTGCATGTTTGCAGAGTCAATTGCCTAGGGATGGGCAGAGAGCATTACCATCAGCATCTCTGTGGATCAAGGAGAATCCCTCTATAATCCTGGCCTCTCTCCAGCCTCCCACACACCGCAATTATGATTAATCCTGCCGTCCTCTTCCCTCCAAGAACCAGGGGCCTGGGGCTGGGGCTGGGGCTGGGGCTGACCATAGAGGGGTGGGACAGGGGGGTGGATGGGGTTGGGGGGGAGGGTCAATTAGCTCTGTATGCCTCTAGAGATGGAACTCCCCCCTTAGAAACCACAAGGCGACCACTGGGCTGTGGCAGAGCCTGACATACACACACACACACACACACACACGCACACACACACACACACACACGATTGAGGGAGAAATAAACACACGATTGAGGGAGAAATAAATTGACTACAAGCGTGATGATATAAACAGCTCTTTGACCAGCCACACCGCTCCTTATAAGGCGGAGAGAAGCCACACTATCAGCGGGGAGTTTCCTCGTTCAGTCTCTCCAACAAAAGCCTTTGTATTTTTTCTCCTTGCCTTATGGTTTTCGTTCTGTGTCCTGCCTAGTGTTCTGTACTCAGAGGGGGAGCCAACAACAGCATGAAGAAACCGGGAAACATGTGAAACCTGAACTCTATGTGTCTGGAAGTCTCACAGACGGTTAATTATGGCTTTCAGTTGGTTTGATAGATTACCCACAGCTTAGGTGCTGCTCTCGACTCAAGATTAAATACACATCTGCAGGGCAAACACACAACACACAGGGTCGCCCTGCCCTCGACGCCAGGGGCGAACTGAGCAGACGAGCAAAGATAATAAAACAAATGTAAAGACATGGGGAGTGTTGGGAGAGACGTGATAAGATGAGGAAACTGTTTGAGATCAAATCTGCCGTTCAGTACCTGTGTTAACACAGCGACTGTGGATGCAGGATTCACACACATAAGCTCACACGCGTGCACGCACAACACGCACGCATGCACGCACACACAAATACTCACACACACACACAAACACAACACATAGACACACACACACACACAAACACACACAAACACACACACGCACACACACACACACACACTCCCCATTTCTTTTGACCAAGGAAAAGGGATTTTTTAAATCCCAGTGTTTATTACTGCAATACATGTTTGATTGAACTGAGCCCAAGTTGGTCCTGAAGTGAACAGAAGAGAGATCCTGACACTCACACACATCACAAAACACACCTTTAACCAGAAACGGATACAAACCACACCCGAAAACCATGACACCCGCGAGAACGGATACCGATGCGACTGAATGTATGACACCTTCGCCTTTCCTGAGAAACACAGTGATTTCCTCTGCACTGAGAAGGTAGCTGACGCTGTCAGAGCTTCAGCTGTGACGAGCAGGGTGGAGAGGTGTGAAGGGTGGGGGTCCCAGTCACACTCAGATCACAGATCACACACCACCACAGTTTCACAAAGCTACTCTATATAGTGTTCATCTCTCCTGTCAACACTGAGACAGCAACATTTCAGAATAGTCTGAGGAATTATGTCACGTAGAGCAGCAGTAGAGTCTATCACAAGGAGCAACACAACTGCCTGTTCAGCCTTCTCCACGCTGACATAATCTGATAAACGTTGACAGCAAATATTTTTCTGTGTTAGAGAATGTTTTATAGAGCTGAAATTGAATCAAGCCTGAACCTGCAGCACAGTAGCCCCCTCGTGTCATGGGTTGGAGGGAGGGAGTGAGTGAAGGAGAAATAGAGAGGGAGAGAGAGGGAGTGCAAAGCTCTGTATGCTCAAATCCGTATAATGTATATAGTAGCTATTGTATGACATCAGGCTTAAACCATTATAAACCTTGTATTTTCCGCAATCGAAATACATTTAAATAAACAATAAAATGTTGCCGCACATTGAAATAGATATGTGATAGGGTCTGGTGAAAAAGTCCTCAAGTAGGGCAATTTCAAATGATGTGTCATACATTGAAATCAACTTGAAAAAAGTTAAAGAAGATATGCGTATTTGAATATATATTTCGTGAGCTTAGAATTATACGGTTCTATCTCCGTTTAGGCTAGTTCAGAGATATTGAGCGTCAAAGTTTTTACATTCCATTATGTTTTGTGAGATGGAACCTTTGTATTTTATGAATTACTAACTAAAAAATTCCAACATTTAAAAAATAACACCACACAGGCATTCATGTGTGTGTGTGTGTGTGTGTGTGTGTGTGTGTGTGTGTGTGTGTGTGTGTGTGTGTGTGTGTATCAGATTATGGATCAGATTATGTAAAAAACTACATTTTGACAAAAATGGAGATAGAACCTTATAATTCTAACGCCACGATTTGATACCCCCCTAATCAGCAAACACAGAAATTCAGCCTCAAAGGTTTCACACTTTCCACAGGCAGGTAATGGGTGGGAACAATAGCTGGTTAACT
>NW_027662398.1:0-2500 GCF_963989245.1 Nansenia antarctica | reverse complement strand
AGAGGGTCATCTGTGGAGGTGTGTGTGTCAGGGGTGGGGGTGGGGGGTTATGGGTGTGTGGAGTGTGTGGTCAGTAGAGAGGTCAGTGGTGGGAGTAGAGTGGTCTGGGTCCAGCCACCAACAGCCTCTCATCCTCCAGCGGCAGCCCCAGAGTAGTGATAGATAGTGGGCATTATCATTTGTTAAGTGCCCCCTTTGCCTCTGGTCAGGAACACTTAAGATGGCCTGTGGTCACTAAATGCCGGTGTATTGCCGGTAGCAAGGTAAAATATTCATTGTTGAGGAGTGTGGTTTTCCTCAGCAGGAACCCTAAAAGCCTGGACTGGTTTTGTGTTTTTTAACCAGGTCCTAAAACCAAGCCGCAGAGGGATGGTTTCTTTATCGGGCAGTGTAATGCACCTCAAAAGGGTTCAGTAACCTTACCGCCTGACCGCTGGCGCACGCCATATTCACCCGCATTGCAGATTCAACAACTGTACTGTACTGTAGCTACTGTAGCTTTGGAAATAATTAATCACTGATTTCTGTATCAGTCCCACCCCCCCAAATAAATAGTTATAGTTAGTCATAAATAGTAGTTTTTTTTTACATTTGACACCTTGTGCTTTAAAATCCTGAATGTGTCCCAACCCCTGATCATACAGTGAATAAAGCACTCCAAAATAAGTCATTTATAAGTATTAAAAAATGTAGTGTCATTTCTACAACATACCGTATACAACTGCAGGAATGCTTTTTCACTTTATCTAAAAATCAAAGAATCAATTGCTCTACATATACAGTGCATTACTACCTTTACGAGGAAGGACTTTTGGTGGAAATCCCCTCGGCCCCCAAATGAGTCCAGCGAAAGCAACATAATTTTATCTAGGTCAGTGATCCTCACTTTACCTTTTTCAGTAGAGGACAGAATGAGTCACATCACGTGTGATGCGTTCACATCCATTCATTTGGGAGATGTTGCAACAAGTAACCTTTATGGTGATGGTCACATGACAGTTTGGGGCTTTCCATAAGACCCCATCTGCTCCTCCATCACCTCTCTCACCAAACCGATCACAGCACGATCACACCAATGTCAGCGCACTGCATCAGTATCAAACTAGGGCTGTGTAAATTATTGAATTACCAAATGATTCAAATGAGTCATTATTATAATTTAATTTGTTATTTGAAAAATGCTAATGACAAGACACACACCACACACACACACACACACACACACACACACACACACACACACACACACACACACACACACACACACACACACACACACAATCAAGTCACAAAGCAATTATTCCATTCAGAAACACTCAATTTGCTGTTTGCCAGAGGCCACAGTGCTGGACATTAAATCATTTACAAGTCACAGACAAAGAACTGTCACAAGAACAACCGTCCATTTTGTGTTTTTATGGGGTCGACAGATGAGCTCCCACCTGTGGTGAGTCTGGTATTTAGCAGCACATAAATAAAGAATCTCTCTCTGTTTCCTCTCTCTCTCTCTCTCTCTCTCTCTCTCTCTCTCTCACAAACACACACACACACACACACACACACACACACACACACACAACCGTCTCTCTCTCCTCATCCTGGTGTTAACTCTATTTGTTTCCGTATTCCTCTGTCAGGTTTTGGCTCAGTCCAGGATGCATAGCTGCACTGTGGGTCTACACTCTATCTGAGCACCACAGAACCCAATGAGGCACCAAGTGGTTTCTCCCTCAGCCACCCAGGCCTCAGAAGAACTCTCTCTCTCTCTCTCTCTCTCTCTCTCTCGCCTCTCTTCTCTCTCTCTCTCTCTTCTCTCTCTCTCCTCTCTCTCTCTTCTCTCTCTCTCTCTCTCTCTCTCTCTCTCTCTCTCTCTCTCTCTCTCTCTCTCTCTCTCTCTCTCTCTCTCTCTCTCTCTCTCTCTCTCTCTCTCTCTCTCTCTCTCTCTCTCTCTCTCTCTCTCTCTCTCTCTCTCTCTCTCTCTCTCTCTCTCTCTCTCTCTCTCTCTGGCTGTCAGGCCTGAGGCTCTGGGGTGCCTCAGGGGAGAGAGAGAGGCTGGTTGGTGGCAGACTTGGTCAGGATGGTCACAGTCATGGAGAGGCTGAGGCCAGGCGGTAAGCCGGGCTGTGGCAGGTGTGGCTGAGGGAGACTCACCGCTCTGGGGGATGACAGGCACCCTGGAAGCCACATGATGCTGCTATCCTACTAGCGCGTGACGAGGCAGCATTGAAACCAATACTCATCTGGAGCACAATGAGAGAATTACAAATATAATGATCTCATAATACAAAGAAAGAAAGTTGTGAAATGAACCCAACACAACAGTTACTAAATAGTCAACAGATAAAACATTATAAAAATAAATATTAGTCACTTGAAATACGGAAGTGAGAGGGATGATGGAATGAGTAGCACAGAGGCAAAAGCGAAAGACACTTTGGGTGGTTATTGATGAGTGTTCTTGGGAGACAGTGAAGGACATATGTTGGATATGTTACTCGTC
>NW_027662399.1:0-1000 GCF_963989245.1 Nansenia antarctica | reverse complement strand
ACACAAACACAGGCTGGTATGCCAGGTATGATAACAGAACATACAGCGGGTCATACCAACGCCTAGATGGAAGGGGGTGGACGGATAAGGACTGGGTCACATGAGGGAGGGGGGAGGGAGGAGGGGGGAGAGGAGCACAATGAGAGAAGGCCGTGATCCAGCTAAAGGGGTGAGGGAGGGGGAGACATCAGAGGCAGCAGGACTGGAGACAGACTCATATAAAACACATTGATCTAATGAGAGTGCCATTCTTATTCTCCTTCCCTCCCTCCCTCCCTCTCTCTCTCTCTCATTCTCCCTCTCTCCTTCACTGACTACAGCAGACAGCCCCATCACCTTATATGGAAGAGAGAGGAGAGAGAGGGAGAGACACAGAGGGAGAGGGAGAGTGAGAGAGAGAGAGAGTTAAGGCACAGAGGGAGAGAGAGGGAGAGACACAGAGGGAGAGGGAGGGAGAGAGAGAGAGAGAAACACAGAGGGAGAATGAGAGAGAAAGAAGAGAGAGAGAGACACAGAGGGAGAATGAGGGAGAGGGAGGGAGAGAGAGAGAGGGAGAGGGAGGGAGAGAAGGAGAGAGAGAGAGGGAGAGACAGAGGGAGAGAGAGAAAGAAGAGAGAGAGACACAGAGGGAGAATGAGAGAGAGAGAGAGAAAGAAGAGAGGGAGACACAGAGGGAGAGTGAGAGAGAAAAAAGAGAGAGTGAGACACACTGAGGGAGGGAGAGAGAGAGAGAGAGAGAGAGAGGGAGAGACAGAGAGAGAGAGATGGAGGTTACATGAATCGATTCAAGAGAGGATGTGGAAAAACACAAAAAAGGTACTTTTATCCAAATCTAATTCTCCTCAGAAAACAACAACAACAACACAAAAAAAGCAACCCTGCCCACGCTTTATCTGTCAGCCGCCGCCGCCACCGCCGTTGGGGCTAGGAGGAGGCCACGGCCCCCCCTGGCCACGCCCCCCCAGGCCACGCCCCCTGGGTCGGTCAAGGACGCCGGCGG
>NW_027662400.1:10000-15623 GCF_963989245.1 Nansenia antarctica | reverse complement strand
GGTCATGGATATCCCCTGTGCTGGTCCCTGAGGACCCGGCGGTTGTGACACCGCCTCACCAGACAGACACAGAGAGAGTAAAGCACTTAGCTAATAAATACCATGTGAAGCCATATGATGATAAAACCTCGGCTGTGTCAACTGAGTGGGTGTTGAATTGGGGGTGAAAATGCCAATGGAACCAAAGAGAAGAGAGAGAATGGAGAGAGAGAGAGGGAGGGGGGGGGCAGAGAGAGAGAGGTAAGAGAAGGAGAGATAGAGAGAGAGAGAGAGAGGCACGGCTGTGCATTCCTCCCACTGTGGAATGCCAGAGTGAGTTATTCCTCCCATCCACTGTGCGTTCCGTTAGAATAGTTTCCCTTTTTCTGCCACTCGGGGTTAAGAGCCGAGGAACGACGGGAATGCCTATCACACCCTTCTGTCTCCTCTCCTCCTTCTGTCTCCTCTCCCTCTCTCCTCTCCCTCTCTCCTCTCCCTCTCTCCTCTCACCTCTCTCCTCTCCCTCTCTCCTCTCCCTCTCTCCTCTCCCTCTCTCCTCTCTCTCTCTCCTCTCTCCTCTCTCCCTCTCTCCTCTCCTTCTCTCCTCTCTCCTCTCTCCTCTCTCTCTCTTCTTCTGTCTCCTCCTCTCCTTCTGTCTCCTCTCCTCCTTCTCTCCCTCTCTCCTTCTGTCTCCTCTCCCTCTCTCCTCTCCACCGTTTCCCACTATCTTTCTCTCTCTCTCCCTCCCTCCCTCTCTCCTCCCTCCTCTTCTCATACTGTCTGTCTCTATCCCTCTCCGTGTCTGACTCTCTCTCTCTCTCTCTACTCTCTCTCTCTCTCTCTCTCTACTCTCTCTACTCTCTCTCACTCTCTACTCACTCTCTCTCTCTCTCTCTACTCTCTCTCTCTACTCTCTACTCTCTCTCTCTCTACTCTCTCTCTACTCTCTCTCTACTCTCTCTCTCTCTACTCTCTCTCTCTCTCTACTCTCTCTCTCTCTACTCTCTCTCTCTCTACTCTCTCTCTCTCTCTACTCTCTCTCTCTCTCTACTCTCTCTCTCTTTCCTCACCCAGGGCCATATTTGAGTGATTGAGCCTACATCACCCCCACCCACCCCCCCCCCCCCCCCACCCCCGCGCGGAACTTTGATAACATCCACCCCCCCAAAAGATGCAACTCTCTTGAAAAATGCCTTTTCACAACCCGTCTGTCTATCTGTATCGCAACACTAGCAGCCAACATCTTCTCTTCTCAGAAAAAGAAAACTCTGTGATGCTTGAAGCATCAATCTGACTGGTGTCTCAGATAATAGCTCTTGGGTCGCCTCCAGTCATCTCTCTCCTCCCGAGTTTGGTCCCTGGCACCCCAACCAGGCGCTTGAGGTTATAGGGGTGTTGGGGGGAGGGGGGGAGGGGGGAGGGAGGGGTAGTAATCTCCCTGGGAGGAGTGAACCAGGGATCTTGGGGGCATGGGAGGGGAGGAGAGGAATTAAACCGACAGACTCATTGTAATGCATGGAACGGAGTGAGGAATGGTATCATATCTTGACGTTAGAATTATATGGTTCTATCTCCATTTTTGTCAAAATTGAGTTTTTTACATAATCTGATCCATTAGGTGTTTATTAATGCCTGTGTGGTGTTATTTTTTTTAAATGTTGACATTTTTTAGTTAGTAATTCATAAAATACAAAGGTTCCATCTCACAAAACATAATGGAATGTAAAAACTTTGACGCTCAATATCTCTGAACTACCCTAATGGAGATAGAACCTTATCATTCTAAACGGAGATAGAACCTTATCATTCTAAACGGAGATAGAACCTTATCATTCTAAACGGAGATAGAACCTTATCATTCTAAACGGAGATAGAACCTTATCATTCTAAACGGAGATAGAACCTTTATCATTCTAAACTCACGTTATATAACACGCAACTGTGCATTTCAATGAGCCATCCTCTCCGATTTCTACCTCCACCGACCTCGCCTGGGCTCGGGGATGGGGGGTGACAGAGGGGATGGGGGGGGGCTGGGGGGTGACAGAGGGGGGTGAGGGTGTTTGAGGGGACAGGGGGACGGACGTTGACCCCCTCTGCTCTGGAACAGAAACAGATTGTTCAGAGGTTCTGGTTCTGGCAAGTGAGGCGTCTGCAGCTGGGCTGGACCAGCCAGAGAGCAGAGCTGAATACTAACACACTCCAGAAGTGTGTGTGTGTGTGTGTGTGTGTGTGTGTGTGTGTCTGTGCGTGTGCATGTGTGTGCGTGTGCTGTGCATGCGTTGTGGTGTGCGCGTGTGTGTGTGTGTGTGTGCGTGCAAGTGTTTGTGTGTGTCTGTGTCTGTGTGTGTGCGAGAGAGACTGGTGGTGGAATAATGATTATTCAGACACTCATGATCGATATACATACTTACGCATCTACATGCTCTAACTCACTAAGTACACTGGAGGAGGGCCTGGGGGGGGCCGGGGGGGCCGAGACACAGCGATCAGACCGGTGCTTTAATGATTAAATGTTCAGACAACCTTGTGCAACGTGTAGGCTTGTAGGCTTCGACACAGACCGGACCGAGCACTGCAGCAGGCCCAGGTGTCAATGGGTTTTGGTGACTGGTTAATATGCACTACGCTATCTCGTGAGCTTAGAATTATAAGGTTCTATCTCCATTTAGGGTAGTTCAGAGATATTGAGCGTCAAAGTTTTTACATTCCATTATGTTTTGTGAGATGGAACCTTTGTATTTTTATGAATTACTAACTCAAAAATGTCAACATTTTTAAAAACAACACCACACAGGCATTAATAAACACCTAATGGATCAGATTATGTAAAAAAACTCAATTTTGACAAAAATGGAGATAGAACCTTATAATTCTAACAGTCACGACTATCTAATGATCCACACCAGGGGAGGCTGGCGGAGGAGGTAGACATTGAAGGACAGGCTTGTTGTATCGCTCGCACGGAAGGGAATGGGCATGAGGAATGGTGATCACGCGTGATTTGATTCCGTTCCCTATTCCCGTTCCGCGTGTTACAACCAGGCCGTCCTCCGATGTCTACCTCCGCCGGCCTCCCCCTCGCGACACACCGAACCGAAGCTCAGATGGAAATACCGTGATCATGATAGATAGATAGATAGATAGACTTTATTTGTCATTGTTACAGTACAGGTACCAAACAACGAAATTTAGGAGGGGAGGCTCCCCTGGTGTTTAAGAAAGGAAAAAGAAACACATTTTGAGAAAGCATAGATGCATAAAATCACAAGAAGATAAAGAGCTGGTTTACATCAATAGAGGCTATGTACACAATCCACTGTACTATACTGCACAGATAGTCAACTAGGGTTGTCATATTGCACAAGAAAGTATTTTTTCACATTTTTTTAAAGTGTCACAGTTTGCAGGCTTGAGAATGTACATGTTTGTGCCTCAGCACTAGCTGCCATTTACAATCCGTCCGGACTTGTCCTGGGCCCAGAACTTAGGCCTTTTCTGTGTTCAGGGCCTTGACGGCCCTGTGGTAGAAGCAGTTCTTCAGTCTGTTTGTCTTAGCGGCCGGGGTCCTGTACCTCCTGTTCGAGGGCAGCTTGACAAAGTGTTCGTGCCCAGGGTGGGTCGGGTCCTTGGAGATCTTGGAGGCCCTCCTGAGACAGCGTGTTTCGTACAGCTTCTCCAGAGAGGGGAGGGTGGCGCCGGTGATCCCCTGTGCTGTTCTCACGACTCTCTGTAGATCGTTTCTCTCCGCTGCCGTGCAGCTGTGGTACCAGTTGGAGATGCCGAAGGTGAGGATGCTCTCCACTGCGCCGTGGTAGAAGGCCACCAGCATCTCCTGCTTGCTGTGTTGTTTCTTGAGGCATCTCAGGGTGTATAGCCGCTGTTGTGCCCTCTTGATGGTGCCTTTAGTGTTGTCCTTCCAGGCCAGGTCATCCCGTATGATGTGTCCCAGGAAACGGAGGTTTGAGACCATCTCTACGCTCTCTCCGTCGATGAGCAGGGGCAGGATCTCGGACTTTTTCCTCCTGTAGTCTACGATGAGTTCCTGGGTCTTTGACTTGTTTAGCAGCAGGTTGTTTACCTTGCACAGCTTGCTCAATTGCTCTACCTCATCCCTGTACGCCGCCTCGTCCCCCCCCGAGATACATCCCACCACGGTGGTGTCGTCTGCAAACTTTACGATGTAGTTGCTGGGGTGGATGGGGGTGCCTGTTGTCATCTTTCCTATGACAACAGTTGTTCATTCTCTAGAATCGATGTGGTCGTCCACTTACGTAGTCTAGAATCTTTCTTAATGTGGGGCGGCTGTGGCGCAGGAGGTAGAGTCGCCGCCTAATGATCACAAGGTTGGCAGATCGGTGGTTCGAGCCCCGGCTGGCCACATGTCGAAGTGTCCTTTGGCAAGATACTGAACCCCAAAATTGCTCCCAGTGAGCGGGCCGGCGCCTTGCATGGCAGCTTGCCGCCATTGGTGTGTGAATGTGTGTGTGAATGAGAGGCCGTTGTAAAGCGCTTTGGAGCAGCTTTGGAGCAGCAAAAAAGGCGCTATATAAGTGCAGTCCATTTACCATTTGTTTCTTCTGTCTCTCCCTTCTTCACAGCTGTCTGGATCACTAAAGAGGAGGCTGACGGTGTGCGAGGGGGGCCCGGGGGGGGGGCTCCGGCAGGGCCTGGGGGGTCCCGGTCCCGGTCCCCTGAACGGCACCTCCGACCACCTGACCTCCATGACCCAGGGCTGCGGCGGCGGCGGCGCCAAGCGTCTGTGCCTGGACGACGTGACCCTGGCCATGGGCGGCAGCTTCCACCAGAGCCACTACCACTCCCCGAGCCCTGGGGGGGGGGTGGGGGGCCAGGGCTTGGAGGGGGGACAGGGGGGCAACAGGCTCAACAGCAATAATAACAACAACGGGCTGGGGGGGTCGCCCTACGCCATGCCCCCCAAGGCCAGCCCTGGGTCGGTGACGCCCGGAGGCGGAGGTGGGGGCGGAGGAGGAGGAGGAGGAGGGCATGGCGGGGGTATGGTGCCCCAGTCGTTTCACTCCAACGGGAGCACCTCGTCCGTCCCCTCGGTGGAACAAGAGCTCCAGGACATCCTGGACGAACTGACCAAGAACCCTGACCCGTCTCTCCCGGAGCTGGACCTGGACAAGATCCTGGGGGGGAGCAAGGACGACCAGCAGCAGCAGCACCAGCAGCAGCAGCAGCAGCAGCAGCAGCAACAGCAGAGCCCGGTCTCGGTCTCGGGGTTCATCCATCCAGAGGGGGGCGGCTGCACGCCCAAGCGCTCCCCCCAGAGACCCACCTCCCACCTGGAGTCCCACCTCACCCGCTCCCCGGGCTTCCCCCAGCAGGCCGGGTCTCCCCACCAGGTAGGCCCGAGCCCGGCCGGCGCCCCTTACACCCTCCCTCACCCCTCCAAACCCGTCCCCTCCCCGCTCTCGGCGTCGCCTCTCTCCTCCTCCGCCTGTGCCTCCTCCTCCTCCTCCTCCTCCTCTTCCTCCCAGAACCAGGCCCGCTCCCCCATGCTCAGCGCCGCCCTCTCTCGCCCCGGGTCCAGTTGGCACGAGGTGTCGCGGGCGCAGCAGCTGCAGCAGATGGCGTCCAACTCCAAACACCAACTCTCGTCCTCTGGCCCCCCGGTCGG
>NW_027662401.1:17500-18729 GCF_963989245.1 Nansenia antarctica | reverse complement strand
TGGGGGGGGGGGGGGGTATCAGGTACAGCCCACTGCAGGGAGATGGGAAACCCAAAGCCCCCCAATCCCCTCCTCCCCCCAATGAACGGTGGCATTCTCTGCCTGAACACGGAGCCCACCGGCTGGGTCGGTAAGCTCAGGCGAGGCTGGGGATTGGAAAATAGGGGCCCAGAGGCCTTTACTACACTCATTCAGAAAGCCCCTCTCTCAGAGCCAGCTAGGCTGTGGTATTCAAAACAATGTCACAAGCTGTTAAAAAACAACAACGTTGAAACACGGTGGTCTGGCAGAGCGCTGGAGAGAGAGATAGCGAGAGAGAGGGAGAGAGAGAGAGATAGAGAGTGAGAGAGAGAGAGTGAGAGAGGTAGAGAGAGAGAGAGAGAGAGAGAGAGAGAAAGAGAGAGAGGGAGAGAGAGCGAGAGAGAGAGAGAGAGGGAGAGAGAGAGAGAGATAGAGAGTGAGAGAGAGAGAGAGAGAGGGGGAGAGAGAGAGAGGGAGAGAGAGAAGAGGGGGTCACCGGAGCAGGGGTCCTGCTGGACCGCAGCCTCCCTGCAGGTTAATGATTGCGCCACGACCCCCTCCTCCAGGTCCAGACTCCTGGCTGGGACGCACCTCCGCTCTGCTCCACAGGAAGGTTCCGGTAATACCAGTAACACAATAGAGCGCTCCGTTGCCAAACACAGACTTCCATTTCTTTTTTACTTTCTTTTTTACGACCGCAATAATGAGCCTTTTCCAAAAACACTTCTCCACGCTCCTTGTGAACAACGCGGAGAAGTCAAAACAAGTCGAGGAGAGGGTTGAGGGTTGAGGGTTTGAGAAGTTTGAGGGTTTGAGAGGTAATTGGTTTGAGTTTCCGACGGAGACGCTCCGTGCCAGATGCCAGTGCCCTTGAGGGACACGGAGGGGCTGCACAATGACTTCTCTGTCCAACACACACACACACACACACACACACACAAGTAGACACACACACACGCACACACGCACGTATACACGCACGTATACATGCATGTATACACACGCACACGCACGTATACACACACACACTTGCGAACACACACATGCATGTATATACACACACACACATGCGTGAATGCACATAATGAACGTGAACGCATGCATGCACGCACACACACACACAGATGAAAGCTCATGGACACACGCACACACACACACGCAAACACACATACAAAGGCTTGCACGCACGCACAAACACCCACCCACAC
>NW_027662401.1:5000-7500 GCF_963989245.1 Nansenia antarctica | reverse complement strand
GAGAGGAAAGAAAGGAGAAAAGAGGATAAAGAATGGAAGAAGTTCAGAACCACAACCCAATGTTTGCCTGCACGTGGAGCGCAAATGTGACTGTAAGAGGAAAAAAGGGAGAGTGGAGGAGAGAGAGAGAGGGGGGGGGGGAGGTGGGGAGGTAGGAGGGGGAGCAGGGGGCGGGGGGTCCAAACTTTATTGCGCTATAAAAATGTGCAGTGTTTCATTTTAAAAGCAGAGGTTCCATCTCTGGCCCTTGCTGTGGCTAGGCTGGAATGGGCTGGACTGGACTGAGCTGGGTTGGGCTGGACTGGACTGGACTGGACTGAGCTGGGCTGGGGTGGACTGGACTGGGCTGAACTGAGCTGAGCTGGGCTGGGCTGGGCTGGGCTGGGCTGGACTGGACTGGACTAAGCTGGGGTGGGCTGGGCTGGACTGGACTGGACCGGACTGAGCTGGGCTGGGGTGGACTGGACTGGGCTGAACTGAGCTGAGCTGGGCTGGGCTGGGCTGGGCTGGGCTGGACTGGACTAAGCTGGGGTGGGCTGGGCTGGGCTGGGCTGGGGTGGACTGGACTGGGCTGGGTTGGGCTGGGCTGGGGTGGGGAGGAGTGGAGTGGGGTGGACTTGACTAGGCCGGGCTGGGCTTGGATGTACTACTCATGTGGGGCCTTGTGTGGTTTGTGATTAATAGTTCTCTCTATCCTGATCCAACCCCTCCAGCAATAGAGGAATAGAGGGAGAGAGAGAGAGAGAGAGAGAGAGAGAGAGAGAGAGAGAGCAAAAGAGAGAGAGAACAAGAAGGGAGGGGGGAGGAGAGGAGAGGGTTCAGTGAGTTTCTTCAGCTATTCTAAAGCTCTCCTTCCACTTTGTCACACACACACACTCCACCCCTTTTTCCTCCTCCTCTCCCTCTCTCCACCTTCATCATTCCATCATTCCTCACCAGACCACTGTCATCCCGTTCCCGGAGAAACACCAAGGCCACCTTGTCTTAATGACCGCGGTCCCGAGGCTCTGATCACGTCAGTCACAGTGAAGTGCTCTGAGAGGTTGTTTAAGTCCCATAGAAATTCCTCTCTAGCGGCCAGGCTAGACACCACCACTACTAGACAGCCTGACATAATCTCTCGTCTCGATAGGTTCCTGGACAGGGAAGGGCACCTACAAGTCAGCACTCGAGTTGAGGGGGGGATGAGGGGGGATGGCATCCCACCCTGATATAAAAACGGTCAAAATCATCCCCCTTCTAAAACTGCCATCCCCCCTTTCTATCCCTTAGGTCGTTTTATCAATGAACGTGGTATTACTGCTATTTCAACATTTGGTTTTGCGCATATTGAGTAAAATACTGTGGGGCGAGGGAGGGGGCACGCACACATGCAATGACGTTTTTACCAAGTCACTGACACTGAAGTCACTGACGCTGTGGGGATGCTAAAATTGTCCCCATATGATAAACTCCACCACCCCCCCTGTTTTTCTTTTACAACTTGAGTACTGCCTACGGACTCCAGGCTCGGCGTTCAACAACCACGGCCTCTCCTCCACACTCGTCACCCAGCATCTGGTAGGCCTGGGGTCTCAACATTAAGGTCGTCAGGGACAACAGGCGCCCCCATTCTCACCCTGTAGTCTCTCTCTCTCTGCTTCTATCTGGCAGACAGAACCCGACCCATCCAGTCCCACAGGGAACAACAGGTTTGGGAGTAGCGTCTTCCCTCAGGCCGTTAGCCTCAGGCTCATTTGACTGTTTGTTCTGCTAATTGGATCCTGTTTTATTTGGCTTATTTGCCTCCCACGACTTTTCACTTGTAAAGTCGTCTCACTTATGTCTTGTAGTATGGTCACTTCATTTTATCTTCACTTATCTCGCCTGTTGCCATATTGACCCAAGCCAAAGAATTTGACTGTCTTACACAAGACCTAAAAACTTGAAAACTGCTCTCTGCTAGACGGGACCCGAAGCATCCAGTTCCGGGAACGTCACGTCCCTCAAGCACTTATTTGACATTTTAACCATTTAGCAGACGCTTTTATCCAAAGACACTTAGAAGTAGAGATTACAAGGACAGACTCCCTGGAGTAACTTAGGGCTAAGTGCCTTACTCAAGGACACACTAGTGGTGGTGTTCCCAGGTGGGATTTGAACTCCACTAGGCCACCACTACCCCCCTGCCACCACTACCCCCCGCCACCAATACCCCCCTGCAGTTTTACATAGGAAACAATGACCCAATCCCAATTCACCCCTTGGCCCTACCACTTAGCCCTACCCCTCCGTTTTGTGTGTTCACATGTAGGGGTAGGGTGTCCCGACTCTTGTTGGCATGGAGGGGTAGGGTGAAGTGGTAGGGCTATTTGGCCTTCCAAACAGAGCTTTTTCAAACCGCTCCAAAGCAAGGGTTAAAATTGAGTGTTGACATCTCCCAGAAGGCCTTGCGAATCCTCGGCCAGATAGTGGCAAACGCACAAGCAACAAAAGAAAACCTCAAATGTGGCTGAACCAC
>NW_027662402.1:17500-25000 GCF_963989245.1 Nansenia antarctica | reverse complement strand
TAGTTATAAGAGGATAGTTATAAGAGGATAGTTATAAGAGGACTAGTTATAAGAGGATAGTTATAAGAGGATAGTTATAAGAGGATAGTTATAAGAGGACTAGTTATAAGAGGATAGTTATAAGAGGATAGTTATAAGAGGATAGTTATAAGAGGATAGTCATAAGAGGACTAGTTATAAGAGGATAGTTATAAGAGGACTAGTTATAAGAGGATAGTTATAAGAGGACTAGTTATAAGAGGATAGTTATAAGAGGATAGTTAGAGGATAGTTATAAGAGGATAGTTATAAGAGGATAGTTATAAGAGGACTAGTTATAAGAGGATAGTTATAAGAGGATAGTTATAAGAGGATAGTTATAAGAGGACTAGTTATAAGAGGATAGTTATAAGAGGATAGTTATAAGAGGATAGTTATAAGAGGATAGTTATAAGAGGACTAGTTATAAGAGGATAGTTATAAGAGGATAGTTATAAGAGGACTAGTTATAAGAGGATAGTTATAAGAGGATAGTTATAAGAGGATAGTTATAAGAGGATAGTTATAAGAGGACTAGTTATAAGAGGATAGTCATAAGAGGATAGTTATAAGAGGACTAGTTATAAGAGGATAGTTATAAGAGGATAGTTATAAGAGGACTAGTTATAAGAGGATAGTTATAAGAGGATAGTCATAAGAGGATAGTTATAAGAGGATAGTTATAAGAGGATAGTTATAAGAGGATAGTTATAAGAGGATAGTTATAAGAGGACTAGTTATAAGAGGATAGTTATAAGAGGATAGTTATAAGAGGATAGATATAAGAGGATAGTTATAAGAGGACTAGTTATAAGAGGATAGTTATAAGAGGATAGTTATAAGAGGATAGTTATAAGAGGATAGTTATAAGAGGACTAGTTATAAGAGGATAGTCATAAGAGGATAGTTATAAGAGGATAGTTATAAGAGGATAGTTATAAGAGGACTAGTTATAAGAGGATAGTTATAAGAGGATAGTCATAAGAGGATAGTTATAAGAGGATAGTTATAAGAGGATAGTTATAAGAGGATAGTTATAAGAGGACTAGTTATAAGAGGATAGTTATAAGAGGATAGTTATAAGAGGATAGTTATAAGAGGATAGTTATAAGAGGATAGTTATAAGAGGACTAGTTATAAGAGGATAGTTATAAGAGGATAGTTATAAGAGGATAGTTATAAGAGGATAGTTATAAGAGGACTAGTTATAAGAGGATAGTTATAAGAGGACTAGTTATAAGAGGATAGTTATAAGAGGATAGTTATAAGAGGACTAGTCATAAGAGGATAGTTATAAGAGGACTAGTTATAAAAGGATAGTTATAAAAGGATAGTTATAAGAGGATAGTTATAAGAGGACTAGTTATAAGAGAACACATCTGCCTGAGAGGACAAGGGACAACTTCCTTTCTCAACTTTGTTCTTTCAGTTGTTTCTGTTGTTGGATGGCACCCCCCCCCTGAAATAAAAACAGTCAAAATCATCCCCCTTCTAAAACTGCCATCCCCCCTTTCCATCCCTGATGTCATTTTATCAATGAACGGGGTTTTGCTGCTATTTCAACATTTAGTTTTGCGCATATTGAGTAAAATACTGTGAGGGGGGGGGGCACGCACACATGCAATGACATTTTTACCAAGTCACTGACACTGAAGACACAGACGCTGTGGGGATGCTAAAATTGTCCCCATATGATAAAATCCACCATCCCCCCTGATTTTCTTTAACAACTCCAGTACTGGCTATGCCCTGTGTCTATGATACTGTAGGTAGAAGGGTGTTTTGTAAGTGATCCCTTGAAGTCTGCGGTGTGTGTTTCTCCATAGGGTTCCCCCTTCTCTCTGCTGCCTTCTCTTAGTTAGTCTATTCTTCACAGAACAACAGAAGGTCCTGATTAAGAGGCATTTAATTATGCGATGATGCAATCATCTAGTTTACCATTATGGATCATGAAACGTTTCATTAGGATAATGGCTCTTTAATTGGCTCAGGAAGCTTTGGTCATAAGCCTTCTGAATATGTGTTTTATTCTCCTCTCATAAAGGTGTGTGTGTGTGTGTGTGTGTGTGTGTGTGTGTGTGTGTGTGTGTGTGTGTGTGTGTGTGTGTGTGCGTGCGCGCAGAGCAACATACAGTAAACAGTTAGTCACTGTCTGATTTACGGAGGTTGCCATACAGGCCTGGGATCCACTGCATTTGTCTTAATGGTATTTCAACAGCTCCCACACCACGGGCCGTTTCTCATTTTAATGACCGGAGAAACAAGTGTGTGTGTGTGTGTGTGTGTGTGTGTGTGTGTGTGTGTGTGTGTGTGTGTGTGGACTAGATTGCACTGGCTGTGCCAGACAAAATAAGCTGTTTTTTTAGGGAGAGATGTATTTAGGGAAAAATAACAGAAGGATGAGCTGCTCACATCGCCTGACAATGACGGGAATTTGGCTCCTCACATACACAGCACTGTGTAGCGTTGAACACGCACACGCACACACAAACACACACACACACACACACACACACACACACACACAAACATGCATACAGACAGATAGTTGTGCAGTGACTACAAGATCTGACAATTAAAAGAGAGGCTTTTAATCAATCTGGAATGTAGCTTAGAGGGGTGGGGGGGGGGGAGGGGGGAAACCACTGATTACTCTCTCCTTCTTTATCACTACTTCCCTCACTCCATCTCTCTCTCTCTCTCTCTCTCTCTCTCTCTCTCTCTCACCCTTTTTACTGTAATCTCCACTATACCATTCAAACTACTCCAGCTCCATCTCTCCTCACCCCCCGCCCCTCCCTCCCTCCTCCTCTTCCTCCATGTTTGACTATTAGCAGACATGCTCAGAGGGAGCATCGCTCATCTCCCCCAGTACTCCCCCTCCTCCCCCCTCTCCCCCCCCTCCTCCCTCTCTCTTCCTCCATGTATAACTATTAGCAGACATGCTCGCGGGGAGTCTGATGAATTTTTCAGCCGCCGCAGGGAGAACCTCTCCTCCTCGTCATCCCCAACCAGAACTAATGGCCTGGATACAACGCAATCAACACACTACACTGTACTAGTGTGTTACTACCCTGGTCCTACCCTACACTACACCACACCACGCTGGGACACACTACACTGTACTAGTGTGTTACTACCCTGGTCTCACCCTACACTACACCACACCACACTGGGACACACTACACTGTACTAGTGTGTTACTACCCTGGTCTCACCCTACACTACTACACTGTACTAGTGTGTTACTACCCTGGTCTCACCCTACACTACACCACACCACGCAGGGAGACAGTACTTAGTGGAGGCTGGAGGAGGTAGAATGACATCAGAGGGCAGGGGTGTTGGAAGGCGTGGGCTGGGGTGAGGGAGGGTCTGGAGCGCACGGGTTTCCTACTGGACCCTTTCTCCTTCCCTTCCATGTGTGACTGTACAATGAGCCCTGTCTCCCCACCTCTGACTGGGCTAGGCCTGAGCTGAGCTAGTCTGTGTCTGCGTCTGTGTCTGTGTCTGTGTGTGTGTCTGTGTGTGTCTGTGTGTGTCTGTGTGTGTCCCCGTGTCCGTGTCCGTGTGTCTGTGTCTGTGTCTGTGTCTGTGTCTGTGTCTGTGTCTGTCTCTGTGTCTGTGTCTGTCTCTGTCTGTGTCTGTGTCTTCTGTGTGTGTGTG
This sequence comes from Nansenia antarctica, assembly GCF_963989245.1. Classification (NCBI taxonomy): domain Eukaryota; kingdom Metazoa; phylum Chordata; class Actinopteri; order Argentiniformes; family Microstomatidae; genus Nansenia; species Nansenia antarctica. The sequence continues at coordinate 21,316 of NW_027662402.1, read as the reverse complement.
TGTGTGTGTCTGTGTCTGTGTCTGTGTCTGTCTGTGTCTGTGTCTGAAGACCCAGCGTGTTGTTCTGTGTGTGTGTTTGGGTTCAGGAGCCTGGCTACTCAGAGGGGTTGTAGCTCTACTCAGAGGGGTTGTAGCTCTACTCAGAGGGGTTGTAGCTCTACTCAGAGGGGTTGTAGCTCTACTCAGAGGGGTTGTAGCGTCACGTGTGTCTCAGATGAACAGAGGTAACAGGCTTTTGTTTGTGGTTTTGGCTATGTACCCGATTATCATGTGTGTTGTGGCTGTGTGTGTGTGTGAGGTGGTGTGTGTTGTGTGAGGTGGTTTGTGTTGTGTGAGGTGGTGTGTGTTGTGTGTGTCTTTGTAATGCTGGAGGTGACATGTCCTGTCCAGGACGCTGCCGTGTGACAGCTGTCTGAGGAGAGCGGCCAGACTATTCTAGAAGAAGTCTCTCTTCTGTTTCAACTCCAAAAGCCTTTTTGGTGTTTGTGTGTCATACCGCCCTGCGACTTTCATCAATGGAATCTGCTTTAGTGTGTGTGTGTGTGTGTGTGTGTGTGTGTGTGTGTGTGTGTGTGTGTGTGTGTGTGAGCGTGTGTGTGTGTGTGTGAGCGTGTGTGTGTGTGTGTGTGTGTGTGTGTGTGTGTGAGAGCGAGCGTGTGTGTGTGTGTGTGTGTGTGTGTGTGTGTGTGTGTGTGTGAGCGTGTGCGAGGCCAGTCTGTGAGAGACGGCGCTGACATACCAATGACTCCTGCAGTCCTGGAGAAGAGCGGCTGTGTTTTTACCCAGAAGCCCCGGCGGTGTCCTTGTGGCTCAGGGTTGTGCTGCGTGTTCTCTGAGGTGAGCGCACGCTAACGAGGGAAGCCTGCTAATTACATGAAACATATTCAAGAGCTGACGCTGCTCTACGCTAGATGCAATGCATCCTGGGTGGGGCCTCGCAGTACACACACACATTCACATCACTCTTCAGAGACGTCAGAGAGACAGAGGGACAGAGAGACAGAGACACAGAGAGACAGAGAGACAGAGAGACAGAGAGACAGAGAGACAGAGACACAGAGATACAGAGGGACAGAGGGACAGAGAGACAGAGAGACAGAGAGACAGAGACACAGAGAGACAGAGAGACAGAGACACAGAGAGACAGAGAGACAGGGCTCTTCTTCTCTCTCAGTACTTGTGTGTTTATGTTTGATACCCACGAAAAACGTTTTTGGGAGGAAATGTGAAGGGCAGACAGGTTTAACTAGAACAGCCATGAGGGTCATTTGTGACTATGTGAGTATAGAACATGTTATATCTTTTCACTCGATCAAATTTCAGGACGCTCCTTTCATGACTTTTCCTAGATATGTGCGTTCTACCACCCAGTATCCTAACATTTTCACAATCACATCAGGATAAGCTAGTATGAAGCTATTTTGCAGTTTTTCTGTATAGGAGGCAGGCTAATTTACAAGCGGCCAACTAGAGGAGCTTGAGCATTGTAAAGACTATGGTCATTTGACCCCCGAGGCGGCTCTTTTAGTAGGTGTCTAGTGTCAAAGCTGTGTTGCTCTGTAGGACAGCCTCTGAACTAACACAGATCCACACAGCCTCCACAACAGCCATGTGTGGAAGTGGAGGGATTTCCTCTGCTTGAATTGCTTTACAATTATTTTCGAGCACTCTTAAGCATTCACTGTCAGTAAAGAACAGTACATTCATGTGATTTCTGCCATGGATGTAGAGTGGGGGAAATACGTATTCGACAATGTTTTAATTCATCCATTGCAGCTATTAACATGAAAGTTAGACCAGACATCGGTGTTAACTCAATAAAACTACACAGCTAAAGAAACACTCTAATCCATAAAATAGGTTATGTGCAATAAAGGGGAATTACACAGTAAGAAAAAAAAAAAACACTAAACCAGCTTATGAATGTTTGAATGTTCTCCTAACTGTGCTAATTAGAATCAGCTGGGTTAGTTAGTGCATGTTGGTGGGTAAGTACTTCCACTCTTTGAAAAAGGGTTTCCCACCTCTGAATGCAAGTAAACAACATTTTGTCACCAGGCTTTCCTGCAAGAAACATCTCATTGATGGACAATAAAGTTGAATCTAATCTAATCTAAGTCTGGCGATTGACCAGGCCAGTCCAACCCCATTATTTTCATAGGTAACTATGTCATATACAGTATGTGCAGAGGTAGTGTTGTAAACAGTATAGTTTAGAGGTATATGCACTTATGGGCTATGTACAGTGAGATAATCATGAGAATGTTTTGGATAATAAATACTTATTTCCCCGCCTCTAAGTGGGATATCCTGCTCATTGTGTGTGTGTGTTCATTGGTGTGTGTGTGTGTGTGTGTGTTCATGTGTGTGTGTGTGTTCATTGGTGTGTGTGTGTGTGTGTGTGTGTGTGTGTTCATGTGTGTGTGTGTTCATTGGTGTGTGTGTGTGTGTGTGTGTGTGTGTGTGTTCGTGTGTGTGTGTGTGTGTGTTCGTGTGTGTGTGTGTGTGTGTGTGTGTGTGTGTGTGTGTGTGTGTGTGTGTGTGTGTGTGAGAGAGAGCTAATCTCTATGAGGTGATGGTTAGATGGTTAGATTGTTAGGTGTTTAGGTGGTTAGATGGTTAGGTGGTTAGGTGGTTAGATGGTTAGATGGTTAGGTGGTTAGGTGGTTAGATGGTTAGATGGTTAGGTGGTTAGGTGGTTAGGTGGTTAGATGGTTAGGTGGTTAGATGGTTAGGTGGTTAGGTGGTTAGATGGTTAGATGGTTAGGTGGTTAGATGGTTATATGGTTAGATGGTTAGATGGTTAGATGGTTAGATGGTTAGGTGGTTAGATGGTTAGATGGTTAGGTGGTTAGGTGGTTAGGTGGTTAGATGGTTAGATGGTTAGGTGGTTAGATGGTTAGATGGTTAGGTGGTTAGATGGTTAGATGGTTAGGTGGTTAGGTGGTTAGATGGTTAGGTGGTTAGAAGGTTAGAAGGTTAGATGGTTAAGTGGTTAGGTGGTTAGATGGTTAGATGGTTAGGTGGTTAGGTGGCTAGATGGTTATATGGTTATATGGTTAGATGGTTAGATGGTTAGGTGGTTAGGTGGTTAGATGGTTAGATGGTTAGGTGGTTAGATGGTTAGGTAGTTAGATGGTTAGATGGTTATATGGTTAGATGGTTAGGTGGTTAGATGGTTATATGGTTAGGTGGTTAGATGGTTAGGTGGTTAGGTGGTTAGGTGGTTAGATGGTTAGGTGGTTAGGTGGTTAGATGGTTAGGTAGTTAGATGGTTAGATGGTTAGGTGGTTAGATGGTTAGATGGTTAGGTGGTTAGATGTTTAGATGGTTAGATGTGATGCATACATAGTCCAGGGCTGCTCTGACCGCTGTCATTAATCAGCAGGGGGGCGGGGGACGTATCTGCTTTTTATCCATCTCTTAAATCACTGCAGCTATCGGCAGCCCCCCCCCCCCTCCCCGCCCAGCCCGCTCCCCGCCCCCCCAGGGCCGCTGATTGAAGTGGCATTGTTTGGGAGACAAGCGGCGCTCAATCAATAGGCAGTCTCACTAAATTACCGTTTGCATGAAAAATGAAGGACCGCCCATCGGACTGTATACGGCAGGGGATGCGTGTGTGTGTGTGTGTGTGTGTGTGTGTGTGTGAGAGAGAGAGGGCTGTGTGAGTGTGTGTGTGTGAGAGAGAGAGCTGTGTGTGTGTGTTTGTGTGTGTGTCTGTGTGTGTGTGTGTGTGTGTGTGAGAGAGAGGGCTGTGTGTATGTGTGTGTGTGTGTGTGTGTGTGTGTGTGTGTGAGAGAGAGGGCTGTGTGTATG
>NW_027662403.1:7500-19216 GCF_963989245.1 Nansenia antarctica | reverse complement strand
CAGGGCTGCTACAGACCCCCTCCCTCCCCCCCTCCCTCTCCCTCTCTCTCTCCCTCCTCCCTCATCCTCCCTCCCTGCATCCCTCTACCTCCCTCTCTCTCTCATTTCTATCTCCATTCCTCTCTCTCCCCACTCCCTCCCTCTACCACCCTCTCTCTCCCTCCCTTCCTCCCTCTCTCTCTCCCCCCCTCCCTTCCTCCCTCCGTTCCTCTCCTCCCTTCCTCCCTCCCTCCTTCCTCTCCCTCCCTCTCCCTCCCTCCCTCCCTCCTCCCTCCCTCATCCCTCTCCCTCCCTCCCCTCTCTCTTCATCCATCTACCTCCCTTCCTCCTCTCTCTCTCCTCATCCCTCTATCTCCCTCCCTCCCTCTCCCTCCTACCTCCCTCTCCTTCTCTCTCTCCCTCCCTCCCTCCCTCCCTCCCTCTACCACCCTCTCTCCCTCCCTCCCTCCCTCCCTCTATACCTCCCTCTCTCCCTCACTCATTCCCTCCCTCTCTCCCTCCCTCCCTCCCTCCCTCTCCCTCCCTCCCTCCCTCCCTCCCTCCTCTCTGACAGTGCAGGTAGAGGGTTAGTGTGGTGTGTTTATATGGATTTTAAAGTCTCTCAGCTGCCCTTGAGATCTGATCCAAACACTCTCACATACACACACACACACTCTCATACACACACTCATACACACACTCTCACACACACACACACACACACACACACACACAACTCTCATACACACACTCATACACACACTCTGATACACACACTCTGATACACACACTCTCATACACACACTCTCATACACACTCTCTCATACACACTCTCATACACACACTCTCATACACACACTCTCATACACACTCTCACACACACACTCTGCTTTCTGACGTCACATGTCCTCTACCCTCCTCTCCCCCCTTTCTCTCCCTCCCTCCCTCCCTCTCCCTCTCTCCCTCTCTCTTCCTCCCTCCCTCCCTCTCTCCCTCCCTCCCTCCCTCCATCCCTCCCACCCTCTCCCCCCCTCCCTCTCTCTCTCTGGATGACCTTCTGTTCCCCTCACGGCCAGGCCACAGCCCTCTAGTCAGGGTGACACACACACACACACACACACACACACACACACATACTCTCACACACACCATGTCGTATGAGTTCACTATACGTTCAGGAAGTCCTTTTTTGGTCCCACCAAAAGTATTAGCAAAATGTTACCGATTACCATGAGCAACATGGTTGAGTGACAGACAGATAGAGACAGAGAGACAGAGACAGAGAAACAGACAGACAGACAGACAGACAGACAGACAGACAGACAGGCAGGCAGGCAGGCAGACAGACACAGACAGACACAGACAGACACAGACAGAGACATACAGAGACAGACAGACACAGACAGAGACAGAGACAGAGACACAGACAGACGGGCAGGCAGACATATATATATATATATATATATTAAGTTTGGAAATGTGTGTTTGCGTGATTATTTCTTTGTTGTTACAACGTTAACTGACATTGTATTTTATGTCGTTGGAGAGCCGGTTTATTTACCTTTCCAACGACGTCCAACTTGTATGGATCATGTGTTTGTGGGATGAGCCCCACAGATGAGTATGTGGGTAGCGCCCAAGTACAATCTGCCAAGACTCTCTGCCAATGCTAAACAGTGTAGCGTGTTCTAGTGTGTTCTCCTGTTGGTGTTCACTCTGGTTTGGAGTTGTTTTAGTTGGATTGGATGATTGAACTCTCTAACAAGGAACAAACAAACAAGACTATTGGCAATTTTACACTTGATTCGTTTAACACACTGCCAGGCGCCTCAGTGGCGGGTGGAAGACTGACTGATTGATTGATTGATTTTATTCGACAATTTTAAAAATACGAAAACAACAATGCATCTGAAGCAGCTTCGTACATACATACATGATTTCCGTTCTGAAACTATCAAGGAATCTCTGAGCACAACAAAGATGAACTGCTGATTTCCATTGTGGGCCATGTTGGAAAGGAGTGAGGGGTAAAAAAACTAACTTGAATTTCTATAGCGCCTTTCAGGGTACCCAAGGTCGCTTTACAGAGGTGGAGGAAAGAAAAAAGTGTAACAAAACCCCCAGTAAGTCAGGGTTGAGGTCTGGACTCTTGGCAGGCCATTCCATTCTTTCTACTATCTCTACTATCGTGAGTGAAGATATTATCAAAGCGTACGGGTGATCGACAGGCGTGTACGCTTTGATAATATCTTCACTCCACGATCATCTAGTCTGGTCTGGCGCCTGCGCCGTCTGTTGTTCTTCCTGCACACAGGTAAACATATCCAAACAAACTCCAGCTGTTTTACTTGCTCCGGCGTTACTGTCGAACCCTGACTTTGTACATAAGACTCCAGCCTACATCTTTTTTATCCACCTTTTTATCATGATCTCACAGTTTTTTATATACCATATATGGCTGGCCCAGTATTATTGTCTGTCCTTTATGTTGTGTTGTTATGTGTTGTTTTTAGTGGAGTGGCGTGGCAAAATGAATTTCCCCACGGGGATAAATAAAGTATCATTGAATTGAATTGAATTGAATTGAATTGAATTGAATTGAATTGAATTGAATTGAATTGAATTGAATACATGTTGTTCATGTGTGATGGTTCCCACAGTTTATCAAAGTCTCTCCGTTTGCCTTTGTTGTGTATTTCTTATTGGTTATGAATCAAAGAACAGTTTATTGAGTTTAAGACAATTTAATCCGAGTTACAAACAGATTTATACATACATGTGTTGATCCTGTGACCTGGGCTGGAAAAAGAGGCCGCTCTCTAGCTAGCATGCCCGTTTTGTTCAAGAGGGGAGGGGCCAGAATGTATGTGTGTTTGCCCAACCCCCAGAGGTCTCTGTTGGTCATCTGGTTGCCATAGAACCCTCATTGTTAGAGGGCATCATGTCCTTGCATGCCCTGGTATGTGTGTGTGTTTAAAATATACTACATATTCATACATAGATCATACATACTACAGAAATATACGACACATCCCCCCTCGGACCACCCAGAGGGTGTTCCGAAACTAAACTACCATAAAACAAAAACAAAAACACAAAACCCCACAAAACATCCCAAAAAAAAAAAAAAAAATTTTTAAATAAAATAAAAAATTAAAAAATAAACAACAACAGACAGAAAAACTACACCAACACACAACACAAGAAGCACAATAACACAGACCAACCCAGGACCAGTATTAGGAACCAAAGATATCATAAACAAAAAATAGAAAACAACCAATAATAAAAAGAATCTTGAAAATAACAATCACAATTAAACTAAACACAGTTCATCATGCACAAATCAATACAGAAACTTCCAACGACCGATGTTTTCTTTGTCCTTGAAGCGTCAGGGTCAGAGGTTACTAGCACTTGTACCCAGTTGGAGAACAGCCTTTACCGCTGTCTCAGATTGATAACACTTTCATAGTCAGGAGCTTCCATTTTCGTTGCGCTAGGAACAGAACCTCTCTCCTAGCTTTGTATAACCACCACATCACTTCTCAACTGACCTCAATCACACGATATAGAAACAAACAAACAATACACAAATAATGACATTCAGTTATCATAACACATAATTCTCCAACAGTAAGCATAGGACAAAGGGAATGCATTAATGCATAGATCTTCACCTCAGGTGAGGACTAGTCTTCTGAAAAGTTCATTAACGTGGACTGAGTGACTGATTTTCCAAAAACAGTCAATGAGGCCCTGCCTCCTAAGAAAGTCAAAAATCATGTCTGCTATAATAGGTGCTCCTATCTTAGCAAAATAAGTTTCCCATGCCCCTAAGACCGTTTCCAGCCATGCTATCATCTGCTGTCCATTCCCGTCGTTCCCTTTGATCTGCTGCTTCACTACCCTATTCATAGTCTTTAATCTTTTCCTAACTGGTCGCCGTCCGTCAGTGTCATTGAGGTTCAGGCAGCCGCCTGGTCCCCTCCCACGCTGATCAAGGTCTGGGGAGTCGCCCTCAGCATCATCTGAAGCATGATGCAGGCACTCGCCAGCATCCCCAGTAGCACAGGTGTCCAGGCTTTGGACACTCCCAGGCTGGACCTCCAGACTGTCAACACTCTCTGCTTCGTTGGTTTCTGGTTCATTGGCATCTGGACAGCTTTCCACTGTCCCCTCGGTTTCAGGCACTGCCGGTAATGTCACTGACTGTAACACTGGCATTGCCACTGGCTCTGGCAACACCACAGCATCTCCTCGTAGCTCCTCCTTCTCAGGTTCTCTGGGGACCTCGGCACCTGTTGGCACAACATCCTGCCTACTCTGTACATCCACCCCCCTGTCCACCACCCGTGGCCCTATTGGGGTAGGGATATGCCCAGACACCACTGGTGTACCCACTCTGATGTTGTTTCTCCAACAGACCCCACATTGACCCAAAGCATGGTCAATCTGTTCCATCAAATATGGACTCCAAAACCCATATTCCTTGGTGATCTTGCGTCTTACCTCCCCCCTAGCCACATGTGCTAATCCATGAGCTTCCCGTATTAACATGCCTAATAAATCTGAGGGTGCTACAACCAACCCCTCATGATTCCTCCATAGACCTGTGTCATCCTGACTTGCCCCCCTTGCTAGCCAAACGTTCTTGTCTAACGTAGTTACTCTACTCTGTAACATCAATAAATCCTCAAGTGTGACCATGCCCTGTAATTGCTTTTCATGTGTGACCAGAAGACCTTTACCTGCCTTGTCTGCTCCTGTAATGGCTTTGGCTGCATCGTCTGCAGCCCTGTTACCTTGTGTGACATGTGATGAGTCAGACCTGTGTGTGGCACACTTCACTATGGCTAATTCCTTTGGCTTCATCATGGCTTGTAACATCTTCATGATCTGTGCGTGATGCTGTATAGGCGTACCATCAGTTCTCTTAAAACCCCGCCCCCTCCATACCGCTCCATTAAAATGACAAACATTATGTGCATAGGCAGAGTCGGTGTACACTGTCACTCTCCGTCCGGTTCCCAAGTTGCATGCTTCCGTGAGGGCAATCAATTCAGCCAACTGAGCTGAGCAAGGCTGAGGAACTGCCTCAGCCTGTTCTACAATAAACTTTGAATTCTGTGCTTTAACTAAGGAATACCCAGCGCACAAAGTTTCTCCTACCCCGTAACAAGACCCATCAACCCAATATTCTATATCAGCTCCCTTTAAAGGCAAAGCTTGTAGGTCTGTTCTATGCTTAATCACTCTGGCTGTCGATGGAATCTGAACACCGGATGGCACCGTCACCTGACAGCCGTCAGGTGTGCATTTTACTGTACAGTTCAATTGGCATAGAGCATCTCTCCCTAGCAGCCCTGTTGGCGTGTGTTCTGACACAAGTGTTGACAGAGTTGCTCTCTGTCCCTTGTACTCTAAGTCTACAAGCTCAGTTGTAGGAATCAGCTGTTTAATTCCCTCAAATCCGATTGTCTTCACATATTCTCTAGACATAGGGAGGTGCGTGGCGCCTTCAGGCTTCTGTGTCACCACCAGCTGGCACCTCCCACTCGGATCTTCCGGGCACCCCTATAGGCCAGCTGCTGGGCCTCCGTAAGGGTTCATCACTCCTGGAGCAGGTGTAGTAGGAGGCCAATATCCTCCTCCTTGGCTCCCCCCTGCGCCCCCCTGGGGCCTGTTGCAGCAGGTACAGGCTAGATGTCCATTCTGGTCGCATTGGTAACACGGTTCTAGCATCTTCTTCCCTGCTGCTGTCCATCCCCCTGGTGGTGGTCCTTGGCCAGGCTGGTTGTACATCTGGTATGGAATCGCTTGCACCCCTGGTGGCCCTTGTGGGTATGGATACCCCCCTTGTGGCCCCTGTGGGTAGGACTGGTAAGTAGCAGGATACCCCCCTTGTGGCCCCTGTGAGTAGGACTGGTAAGTAACAGTCTGCACTCCAGGTGGCTGTTGCTGTGGGGCTAAAGCCTGCACTCCCTCTATGTTCCTCTCGCTTTCAGTCAATTGCACATGAGTCAATATTCTGAGTGATTCTTCATCTTCTGCCTTCTGTATCTGAATATTCTTTCGATATAACTCAACTTGATGAGCTACGTGGTCTATATAAACAGCTTTGTTCATGTGTCGTAGCCCCACCACTTCTGCTAGCTTATCCTTAACTGGGGTAGGAAGCCCTTCTTGTATTTTTTCCCTGATTATGGATTTTTCTAAGGGGTTATCTTCAGCGTCCTTCCCTGTCATACTTCTCCATTGAGAGTGCACACGGGCAACATAACCCCTGGGATTCTCATCCCCCCCCAGTGGCTTCACAATGATATTGTCTGGGTGAATGTGAGTAGGGTAGATCTCCCTGATTGCTTTCCACAGTTTGCCTCTGTTTGCTGCGAAGAGCTCTGGATCATAAACTGATGTATTGATATATCTATGAAGTCCTGCCTTCATCAATATTTCCTGCATTGTATCCAATCCTGCAATAAAAGCTAAGAGTCTTTTCAGGTCTCCCATTGCGGCCTGCGTTCCTATCAGTCTCACGTCGACCTCTCTGGTCCACGAATGTCCTCCCTCCTCCAGAACTGGGAGTTTCTCGATCACTTCAGACAGATCTGTATGATGCCACGGATGATATTCCATCTTGTTACCCCGAATCAGCACTGGACAGTTCTTTAATGTATTTGATGACATTCGGTGACAATCTTCCTCTCTTTCCGCTTTCTCCGGGCGTCTTCTCCCACCTTTCCTTTCGGCTGTGGCTATCATCTTCCTGACCTGCGCGTTGTAGCCTCCATCTGCATTGTCGTCATCACTTGAGTCTTCACTGCCATCTTCGCTGTCATCTTCCTCGTCACTCCTGTCGTCCCCTTTTCCCCTTGGCTCCTTCTTCTTCTTCTGGGAATGGTCCTCCAGTGCCTTAGCATATGGAGGGGGACTGGAGACAGGACACATGTCTGGGGATGGAATGTTCAATTTCTGTTCCAGTGTTCTGGCCAATTCTTTTTTCTTTTCCGGTTCCATCTGAGCTATTTTCTGTCCCTCTACCTTAAATAGATCTAAAATAGCTAACTCTAACTTGCGTTTCTCTGATCTAATCTTTCCTCTTTGATGTGCTTTGTGCCCATTGATAAGTATTTCCAATGTTGCAATTATTTGTAAATTAAGGCTGCCCTCTTTCGGCCACGGCTGTTCAATGTATGCCCAACGGCTATTCCATTTCGTAGACATTTTGCTAATTTCCCTAACAAGAGGATTCATTTTTTCCACTACAGCCATAGGGGATAACGTAGCCAACATTCCACGATGTTCACTAATATCTTTTAACAGCTTCGTTGAATTTGACCCCATTCTACTTGCTCAATATGCTGACAATATTCTATATTAGATAAGGTGTACGCTTCTTACAACCCACCTTATTTTGCCTTGTTTGCTAAACAAATGCTAGTCCAATATAACTGTATTAACCGTCCCCACAAAACCCTGCAACTCAGAATAACAGATTTGCCTCTTGTGTATGTCAGTGCAGTATTAACTTAAATCTAATCTCTGTGTAAGTACTTTATACTTAAATGTGTTTCCTAATTGTTTATGAATATGTGTCACTTAATTACTCATTCAATACTAATTACAGTTCTGGTCAACACAATTATTAAATCACAAAGGCTGGTCAACACCTAAGTATTCACTGATTTACAAAAACCCTCTACTGCTTAATTATCAATACAAACTATTCTGCTATTCCTAATCAAATACTGTGAAAACGAACTTAACTTGAAATAAAAAGATGTAAAACACGAATATTAATTACAACCTGTAAAGAAATCGACTTGTTATTTGGAAAAGAATGAATGATTAATTATTAATTACAATCTGTAAAGAAATCGACTTGTTATTGGGAAAGAATGAATGATTAATTAGACTTAGTCATTGTACAATCGTACACTTCATTGATGTAAACCTGTGAAGTCATTCAGCTATTATCGAAAAAAGAAATGATTATTATTAGATTATCACAAAACAATTGATCAAAGTTCTGTGAAACAGAAAATGAAATGATCTGAATAATTAATTCAATCAATTAGTAATTAATTAAATTAATTAAAGTAATATATAACGATCATTTACAAACATCATCAATGAAGGAGGGTTGTATTTCATCAATTTACAGAGAGCCAATGTTTTAAAAATGTCTTGTCGTATTTTGTCCAGCAGGCGGCGCCAAGCAACCGACTTGCGTATCGATTGCGCATGCGCCAGCTCCTCCGTGTAAAATGGAGTAGGGGAAGGAGGGGCTAGTCTTTGTCCTTCTCCTCTGAGGGGAAACCCGCTGCTGTGAAAAGATTAGTCTCACAACATATATTTTGCTTTCCACAACACAACAATTTCACGATTATCTTTCAATCCAGTTAAACTATTATTTATCTCATTCAAATATTCATTCACGTTTTCCACACAGAGATGGCCTCTGTGTGTGTCCTTCCTCAAGGACAAAGACAATGGCGTCTAAGAATGGATTCTCTGACACAGTTCTGAAGAATCGATTTCTTAGTCTATAACAATAATGCTCTTTTCAATGCAATTTAACTATTAGTTACCGAACTAAATCTTACACGGTCCCTTCACAGAGATATCTAGGCCTTGTGTGTCCGCGTGTCTGCCCGCGTGCCCGAGCGTGCGTGTTCTTGCTCCGTTTACACAATGGCGTCCTTTCACACAGACAAAGAGTCTCATATGTTTTTCACTGCTACAATACAAAATAGACTACACAGTCCATTTACACGTTAACACAATTCTACACACACACTCACGATATTCCGTAATACCGTCTAAACAAGTTAGTTACACAACTAATATCTTAACACAATATTACACAAAAAAACGAATTACCAAATTCGGCCCTTATCACCAACCCAGGCTTAAAGACTATGAAAGATGTGTTTCCTTTTCCAACAAGTTACTTTACTTTAAACCTTAAAGTTGAAGGTTGTTTTAGTCTCAAAGAAAATGCTTGAAAACACAGCTGTTGTACACGCGCCCCTAGCAGTTTAAACAGAAAATAGCGCTATTTTCGTTCTTACCGTCTTCAGAGCTGTGGCTTCAGCTTAAGTTTTCAAACGTAGATTTCCCTTTTTAGACTCCGTTGCTAGGCTCGCCATGTGTTGTGTATTTCTTATTGGTTATGAATCAAAGAACAGTTTATTGAGTTTAAGACAATTTAATCCGAGTTACAAACAGATTTATACATACATGTGTTGATCCTGTGACCTGGGCTGGAAAAAGAGGCCGCTCTCTAGCTAGCATGCCCGTTTTGTTCAAGAGGGGAGGGGCCAGAATGTATGTGTGTTTGCCCAACCCCCAGAGGTCTCTGTTGGTCATCTGGTTGCCATAGAACCCTCATTGTTAGAGGGCATCATGTCCTTGCATGCCCTGGTATGTGTGTGTGTTTAAAATATACTACATATTCATACATAGATCATACATACTACAGAAATATACGACACCTTTAATAATGTAAGTTAGCCTTTCCAGACCGATATACTCCAAGAGCCCGCTCTTCCACATCTTCAACGATGGAGCGTCCATACTCCTCCAACATAACGCTATATCTCTCCTGGCTTAGCACTACAACAGCCGTGCCTATTTTACCTACTAGTCGAGCCGCCTTGGGGGTCAAATAGACCCCCTTTTTAAAATGTAAATCTGCTACTTACACACAGAGATCACTAGAGGGCGCTACTTTTTTTTAGCCTGCCTCCGACACAGAAAAACTAGCAAAATAGCTTTATACTATCTTATCCTGAAGTGATTTGACGAAAATGTAAGGGTACTGGGTGGTAGAACGCACATATCTAGGACAAGTCATGAAAGGAGGGTCCTGAAATTTGATCGAGTGCAAAGATAGAATTGTTTTTTTACTCACAGGGGTCACCGTGACCCCTCACGGCTCTTCTAGTGATAGGAGTGAACAACACAACCGCGCTGGCTGACCTGCAACTAACCTGCCATCATCCCACAGCAACGGTAAGCTGTTCTCCGAGCCGATTCTGGGGTTTTCCGCCAGAAAAACAACATGTTTACTTTCTCAAGCTTCAGCACGGCACGTAACGGACTTAACAACTTAAGCACAAGTACTCACACACACACATACACACACACACACACACATACATATACACACATACACACACACACTCACACACACACACACACACACACACACACACACACACACGAGTACTCTCAGACCACCTGTGACATCAGTGGAAAGCAGCTGGCTCCGTTTGGTTTCCACCAGAGTTGCCAGATTGGTCTGATGTTTACCAGCCCAATAAGAAGCTCAAAATCCGCCCAAATTGATAAAAACCAGACCAAATATTATAGCATATAATATATCATAATATACACATATTCTGCGTGTGTGTGTGTGTGTGTGCCTGGGGGCCTGTGTGTTTGTTAATTCTGTGTGAGGCCGTGGTTGTGGTGTGACGTTGGTGGGGGGGGGGGGGGTGGGGGGGTGGGGGGGGCTCGGGGGGTGGGGGGGGCTCAGCTGGCGGACGCCCTGGCATCACACACCACTGAGCAGGCTGCCATGCCCCCCCCCCCCCCCCCCCCCCCCGCACGCTGGCTGCCATGCCCCCCCCCCACGCTGGCACCCCCAGGTCTGTAGCACTCTGACTGGACCAGGAAGAGAGAGAGAGGGAGGGAGGGAAGGAGAGAGGGAGGGTGAGAGAGAGGGAGAGAGGGAGAGAGAGATGCAGAGAGAGAAGCAGAGAGAGAGAGAGAGAGAGGGAGGGAGACTGGGAGACTGGGAGAGAGAGGGGATGTGTTTTGTGCCATGTTTTGAGTCTCTCATCCCTGACTAGACTGTGATATCATTGTGTGTGTGTGTGTGTGCGTGCGCAGTGATGCTCCATTGCTGTTGTACATGCTCTGTGTAGTAAACACAATCATATTCTGTACAGACTGTGCTCTCCTCCTCCCTCCTCTCTTCTCTCTCCTATTTTCTCTCTTCTCTCCTCCTCTCCTCTTTCTCTCCTCTTCTCTCTTTCCTTTTCTCTCTCCTCTCCTCCCCTCTCCTCCTCTCTCCTCTCCTCTCCTCTCTCCTCCCCTCCCCTCCTCTCTCCTCTCCTCTCTCCTCTCCTCCCCTCCCCTCCCCTCCCCTCTCCTCTCCTCTCCCCTCCCCTCTCCTCTCCTCTCCTCTCCTCTCCTCTCCTCTCCTCTCCTCTCCTCCTCTCTCCTCTCCTCTCCTCTGCTCTCCCCTCCTCTCCTCTCCTCCCCTCCCCTCCTCTCTCCTCTCCTCTCCTCTCCTCTCCTCTCCTCTCCCCTCCCCCCTCTCCTCTCCTCTCCTCTCCCCTCTCCTCTCCTCTCCTCTCTCCTCCCCTCCTCTCTCCTCTCCTCTCCTCTCCTCTCTCCTCTCCCCTCTCCTCTCCTCCCCTCCCCTCTCCTCTCATCTCCCCTTTCCTCCCCTCTCCTCTCCTCTCCTCTCCTCTCCTCCCCTCTCCTCTCCTCTCCTCCCCTCCTCTCCCCTCCTCTCCTCTCCTCTCCTCTCCTCTCACTCCTCTCCTCTCCTCTCCTCCCCTCTCCCCTCCTCTCTCCTCTCCTCTCCTCTCCTCCCCTCCTCTCTCCTCTCCTCTCCTCTCCTCTCCCCTCCTCCCCTCCCCTCTCCACTCCTCTCCTCTCCTCTCCTCCCCTCCTCTCTCCCCTCCTCTCCTCTCCCCTCCTCCCCTCTCCTCTCCTC
>NW_027662404.1:34620-94620 GCF_963989245.1 Nansenia antarctica | reverse complement strand
CATGGTAAAATGGTGAATGGACTGCACTTATATAGCGCCTTTTTTGCTGCTCCAAAGCGCTTTACAACGGCCTCTCATTCACCCATTCACACACACATTCACACACCAATGGCGGCAAGCTACCATGCAAGGCGCTGGCCCGCTCACTGGGAGCAATTTTGGGGTTCAGTGTCTTGCCCAAGGACACTTCGACATGTGGCCAAGTTTTGAACAACTGGTCGCAGAAGTCATGAGTTGTAGGTGTAGTACCAAACCGGTACCACTAGAGGGCAGTACAACACACAGGGCGAGAGAGACACCGATGATTAGGCAGATCTACATCAATAACATGTTGCCAAGCAACATTCAGGACATGTCTACGGCCTCGTGCTCGTGGGGTTTCCCTTTGGAAGGGACCATGTGTTAAACTGAGCAGAAATATGAATAAATTCAACGGCCACTATAATATTATAAACAAGTGTTTTTGGACATGACTCTGAGTAGTAAGGTGACTGAAGTTCATCTTATTTAATGTTCTGCATTTTGATATTTATGTTGTACTTAGTTTTTGAAAGAGACTCTAATTTTGAAAATGTGTAATATATTGTTTGTTTGTTTGTTTATTTGGATCCACCATTAGATACCTGCAAACCTGCTAACTGCGACACTTTAAATGAATGTGCAAAAATACTATGTGCAATATGACAACCCTTGTGTACATAAGGTTCAGATATAGGAAAAGTTAGGATATTTATAGCATAGCATAGAGTACAGCACAGTGTTTTATTGTATAGTATAGTAGATAGTGTACATAGCCTTTATTTATGTAAACCAGCTCTTTTCCCTTTTTTATTTTACCCTTGGACCTCTTGTTTTTAGTCTTTTTCCAAGCACCAGGGGAGCCCCCCTCCTAAATTTCGTTGTATGGTACCTGTACTGTATTAATGACAATAAAGACCATTCATTAATTCATTCATTCATTCATTCATTCATTCATTCATTCATACAGCAAATATGCAGTAGCTATTCTTCCTGGGGTCCTCAAGGAAGTCCTGTAAGGAAGGGGCGGCGGGACTAGATACGTTTTCACTTCCTCCTGTCCCCTCCCCAACGCGCTAGTCTAGTGTAAACTGCACAAGGTGAATTTGTGTTGGATAAAACTTGTTTTTGTTTTACTTTCTATATATAAAAATAAAAATAAAATCAAATCCTTTGCCTCCCAGTCCAGGAGAGGCGACCCCAGGCCTTGGAAGCTAAACTGTCCACTGGATGTCACTCTCTCTCTCTCTCTCTCTCTCTCTCTCTCTCTCTCTCTGTCTTTCTCTCTGTCACTCTCTCTCTCTCTCTGTCTTTCTCTCTCTCTCTCTCTTTGTCTCTCTCTCTGTCGCTCTCTCTCTCTCTCTGTCGCTCTCTCTCTCTCTCTTTGTCTCTCTATCTCTCTCTCTCTGTCTCTCTCTCTATCTCTCTCTCTGTCTCTCTCTCTGTCGCTCTCTCTCTCTCTCTCTGTCGCTCTCTCTCTCTCTTTGTCTCTCTATCTCTCTCTCTGTCTCTCTCTCTCTATCTCTCTCTGTCTCTCTCTCTCTCTCTCTCTCTCTCTCTCTCTGATGATAGAATCCATGAATATCACTGATTTGGTCTGAGGGTTTCATAGCCCAGTGGTTCTCAAACCTCTCCTCGGGGACCCCCAGCCACTCCACATAATATTTGATCTGTTCCACCACCAGCACACCTGATTCAACTAATTGAATTGCTTTGTACTTGATTAGTTGAATCAGGTGTGCTGGTGGTGGAACAGATCAAACATTATGTGGAGTGGCTGGGGGTCCCCGAGGAGAGGTTTGAGAACCACTGGTCTAGTGGACACCTAGTTCTGAGGATCTAAATGGTAAAATAAATGGTAAATGGACTGACTTATATAACGCCTTATTCCAAAGAGCTTTAAAACGACCTCTCATTCACCCATTCACACACACATTCACAAGCTACCATGCAAGGCGCTAGCCGGCCCACTCATTGGGAGCAATTCTGGGGTTCAGTGTCTTGCCCAAGGACACCTCGACACGTGGCCAGCCAGGGTTCGAGGATCTGTTGTGACCCTGTTGTGAATTCGAAGTTGACCTGGACTGGTTGGTTAATCCCTGCCCTCGCCCTTTCCCCCTCCCCCCCCCCCCCCCCCCCTACACTGCTGCTGTCCATCTTATTTGTCCATTAAGACAACAACAACAAGTCGGCGTTATCAGAAACAGCCCCAGGCTAACATGTTTATACCCTGTAAAAGAGTGTTTATATATCACATTACGAGCTGCTCACTGCTGGGTTAAAAGTGGCCCTTCTCATCAGGGGACTGATGGTTGGGGTTAGCGAGCGTGATGGTCTATCAATGACCATTATTATTATTATTATTATCAGTTAACTACCAGGGTGATGATAGTTAACTAGCAGGGAGATGCCTCAGTAATAATAATAATTCATTATATTTATATAGCGCTTTTCCGAGGCTCAAAGACGCTGACAATATGGGGAAAACGGGCAAGTGCTGTGTCCCTTGTTGTATGAATAGATCCCAGTCTAAAAAACGATTGAACTGTCATTCTACCTCTTTAGTACACTGGTACTCTGGTGGAGGGAATTTCTGGTTTGGACCCGGAAATTGCTAAACGTCACGTTTGACGTCAGACTTAACAACCGAATAGGGGCCTAATTAAGGTAGTGCTGGGGACACATGGGAAGGGGAGGGAGGGGGAGAGGGTTAACTGGTGAGTGTTGCACTGGCCCCTGTCTCTTGTGAAATGTATCATAATAAGCCTGGCTTTTCCTTTAGCGACGTTGATGGAATACCCCCCTGGACTGGTTGGTTGGTTAATCCCTGCCCTAGCCCTCTCCCTCCTCCACTACACTGCTGCTGTCTGTCTGATCTGGCCATTAAGACATCAACAACAAGATGGCGTTGTCGGCAGAAACAGGCTAACATGCCAAAGTCGCCTTTCTTTCTGTCGTGTGTGAGATTCTCTGAGGGGGCGCTGAGGCATTGACTGGGGGGGGGGGGGGGGCTGGGGGGCGGGGCGGGGCGGGGGCTGGGGGGCGGGGGGGGGGGGGGGTATGGATGGACAGATGATGATGAATGACGGATTTAGAGGAGAGGAGGAAAAAGAAGAAACTCTCTCACCTGGTTCCCATAGCAACAGGCCTAGCTAGCTGCTCCTCTCTCTCTCTCTCTCTCTCTCTCTCCGGCGTGTTCCCTGAGTGAAGAGGCAGAGCTCCGTCTGATCTGACGGAGGAGAGAGAGAGAGAGAAGGAGAGAGAAGGAGGAGAGAGAGAGAAAGAGAGAGAGAAGGAGGAGAGAGAGAGAGAGAAGGAGAGAGAGAGAGAGAGAGAGAGAGAAGGAGGAGAGAGAGAGAGAGAGAAGAAGAAGAAGACATGTATTTTTAAAGCCAGGTTCCCATTTTCGTGTGTCTACAAACCCACAGGGTCTCCCAGCGGAGCCTTCCTTCCCTCCCCAAGTGTGTTTCACATACGTGACCAGAATGTTGTGTGTTGTGTTATGTTATTCGCTAGCGTCGCGTTATTATGAGCCATGCTTTGGGTTTGAGTTTAGTCTACTGGTGTGTTTGTTGTGTATTAGTGTATCATGGTGTGTGTGTTTGTTGTGTGTTAGTGTATCATGGTGTGTGTGTTTGTTGTGTATTAGTGTATCAGGGTGTGTGTGTTTGTTGTGTATTAGTGTATCATGCATTAGGATGTGTGTTTGTTGTGTGTTAGTGTATCATTCATTAGGATGCAGGGGTTTGGTAGGTCAAAATGGAGGACGGGTGGTCAGATGGGCGTCTCTGCTCATGACCGTGAACTGATCTACACCTCTGGTCTGATCTGATCTACACCTCTGGTCTGATCTACACCTCTGGTCTGATCTACGCCTCTGGTCTGATCTACGCCTCTGGTCTGATCTACACCTCTGGTCTTCCTGTGGCTACTGGGTTAGACTGCAGCAGCAATACTGCAGCATTGCAACAGCACCAAGGCCAGGGGTAACTATGGACAGGGGTAGTTATGGGCAGGGGTAGATAGTTATGGACAGAATGATGTAGGTAGTTAAAACATTTCCTTTCCTCAGAATGTTGAATTGCTGAATGTTGAATCTCATTTTTGTATTCCCTGTATGTCCATTGATGAATGACTGATAACTTAAAAGGCCTCAATTATGTTATTTACAGTTTTGGAACAATTCAGGAACATTTTTCAAAAGTAAAATCAATAGAATATGTTGGAGAGCGAGAAATGCACATTAGAGGCATCTGGAGTTATTAAAATGTTTATGATCAACATGATTTTATCATTCCAACATGAACAAATATAAAACGCATTCAAGCTTCATTCAGAAATAGAACACAAAGCACATAAGCTTAAAGGGCCAATCTGGGGGGTGTTCCAACAGTGTTGCTAAAGGAAAATCCAGGCTTATTATGATACATTTGGCGGGACTTGGATTGGTACATCCATTATTATTTTTTTACTTTGGAATAGCCCTTGATTCTTGAAGAATGTAACTTATAAATGCCTTTTGATTGATTGATTGATTGAAAACTTTATTAGAAGATTTGCAGAAGTAGGTACATGAAAGTACATATTACATACAAGGTCAACTAACAGGATAAAAACCCAAGAAAGCCACTGGCTTATTTCAATTGGGGTCCTTGAGCTTAGTTCAACTGTCTTAGCCTAAAATATAACTTATAATATAACAGAAGAAACACACTGGGCGAGGACTTTCCCTTGGGTCTTCTGAACTTCCCCTTCAGAGCCTGGCTACCAGAGCCCAAATATCAAACCACCAAACCAGAAACAGAACCAACCAAACTCCAGATCCCCAAAACAAGAACAGCAAGATACAAAACATCACCATCCCATTCTGTACAGGACTCCTGAACGCCCAATAACACAGGATGAACGTTTTAGCCTGTTAGCCTCACCCACCACCGCCAGAGACTGTGTTGATAAATCCTCAAGATTCACTAAGTTATTGTCACTGTTTTTATCCAAAATTGTGTTTTATATTTTTATGTTGTATTTCATTGATGTTGACGTGACTGTAAATATCCTTGTATTTCAGTTTCACAAACTGCAAAAAGAATATTCAATAAAGAAACTTGAAACTTGAACTGTGTGTTCATCCATTGCTTGTTAACAACGTAACTGTAAACAAACTATGTACAGCTTTAGAACATGGTTCAAACTATTATTCTGATCTCATGGACGGTCGGTCCTTGTATTTGTATTTGAGTGTGTTTACATTTCAGAAATATAAAGTGGAGGGGAGAACGTTTTGTTGTCGTATGAATCCCAGATCGTCCCTTTAACAAGGAGGATAAAGAAAACAGATGGAGTAAATAAAAACAAAGGAGAATAATAAAAGTATTACAGCACATGGTCGTTCAAACAGTAGAAACACAACAATGACCAAGGATATCCATGTCAATCTCTAAAGACAACTCATTCTTTAGTAGTGATGTTCATCTGTAAGCTGCTGATGGGCATGTTAGCACTCTGAGATTCTTTTGAATGGAAAATGCAATACAAATAAAATGCATTATTATTATTATTATTATTATTATTATTATTATTATTATTATTATTATTATTATTATGTTGTTGTTGTTGTTGTTGTCCCTGAGGCATCATCCATGTCCTTCTATCCTCGTCATTTAAGAACCTGGGGGGTATTCCGTCAACATCGCTAAAGGAAAATCCAGACTTATTTTGACAAGTCTCGAGATAAACCTGGATTTTTTTTATACATCTTGTGAGAGACTGATCAGAATAAGCCTGGATTTTCCTTTAGCAACGTTGATGGAATACCCCCCTGTTAGTGGTGGTTGAAGTGACTCCCTCCTCCATGAAGACATGAAACTCTCTGTCTGTTCAACACGTGTGCCTTCCTGAGAGAGACGCGTTCATATTGTAATACTAACACTAATCTAATCTAACACTCTCTATTGAAACGACAGTACATTGTCATTATCAGCACACTGGACACAGCTGTAATATCGTTAGCCCTCATATAGCATAATTGCCTACGTCATATTTTGGCCAAATTGAGATATTGAGATATCTGCCTACCTCTACTCTCCTGACACTGCTGATTCACTGGGCATTATTGCATTATCTATGCCATCAGCCTATCAGAATGCTTGGTACATTCCAAAACCACTATCTGCCCAAGTCATCTCTTTGACATAGGCGTTTTTTCACACTACATAAAGATGGCTCGGCTGACCACAAGTGAAGCACGACTCATAGCAATATGAGGCTAACCATATGAAAGACATTTAGGCCCAAACAAACAATACATGAAATTGAAGGCAGGGATGAATGGATGAATAGGACTTTGGCCTTGAACATCACATGAATCAGTCTGTGTTTTACTCTGAGAAGGATAGGAAGGATAGGAAGGGTAGGGAAGGGAAGGGAGGGAAGGGAGGGTAGGGAGGGTAGGAAGGGAAGGGAGGGTAGGGAGGGTAGGAAGGGAAGGGAAGGGAGGGTAGGGATGGTAGGAAGGGATGGGAAGGGAGGGTAGGGAGGGTAGGAAGGGAGGGTAGGGAGGGTAGGAAGGGAAGGATAGGAAGGGTAGGGAAGGGAAGGGAGGGAAGGGAGGGTAGGGAGGGTAGGAAGGGAAGGGAGGGTAGGGAGGGTAGGAAGGGAAGGGAAGGGAGGGTAGGGATGGTAGGAAGGGATGGGAAGGGAGGGTAGGGAGGGTAGGAAGGGAGGGTAGGGAGGGTAGGAAGGGAAGGGTAGGGAGGGTAGGGAGGGTAGGAAGGGAAGGGAGGGTAGGAAGGGAAGGGAAGGGAGGGTAGGAAGGGAAGGGAAGGGAAGGGAGGGAAGGGAGGGAAGGGAGGGTAGGAAGGGAAGGGAGGGTAGGGAGGGAAGGGAGGGAAGGGAGGGTAGGAAGGGAGGGTAGGAAGGGAAGGGAGGGTAGGAAGGGAAGGGAGGGTAGGAAGGGAAGGGAGGGTAGGAAGGGAAGGGAGGGTAGGAAGGGAAGGGAGGGTAGGGAGGGTAGGAAGGGAAGGGATGGGAGGGTAGGGAGGGTAGGAAGGGAAGGGAAGGGAAGGGAAGGGAGGGTAGGGAGGGTAGGGAGGGAAGGGAAGGGAAGGGAAGGGAAGGGAAGGGAAGGGAGGGTAGGGAGGGAAGGGAGGTTAGGAAGGGAAGGGAGGGTAGGGAGGGTAGGAAGGGAAGGGAAGGGAGGGTACGGAGGGTAGGGAGGGTAGGAAGGGAAGGGAGGGTAGGGAGGGTAGGAAGGGAAGGGAAGGGAGGGTAGGGATGGTAGGAAGGGATGGGAAGGGAGGGTAGGGAGGGTAGGAAGGGAAGGGAAGGGAAGGGAGGGTAGGAAGGGAAGGGAAGGGAGGGAAGGGAGGGAAGGGAGGGTAGGAAGGGAAGGGAGGGTAGGGAGGGAAGGGAGGGAAGGGAGGGTAGGAAGGGAGGGTAGGAAGGGAAGGGAGGGTAGGAAGGGAAGGGAGGGTAGGAAGGGAAGGGAAGGGAGGGTAGGAAGGGAAGGGAAGGGAGGGTAGGGTAGGAAGGGAAGGGAGGGTAGGGAGGGTAGGAAGGGAAGGGATGGGAGGGTAGGGAGGGTAGGAAGGGAAGGGAAGGGAGGGTAGGGAGGGTAGGGAGGGAAGGGAAGGGAAGGGAAGGGAGGGTAGGGAGGGTAGGGAGGGAAGGGAGGGTAGGAAGGGAAGGGAGGGTAGGGAGGGTAGGAAGGGAAGGGAAGGGAGGGTAGGAAGGGAAGGGAAGGGAGGGTAGGGAGGGTAGGGAGGGTAGGAAGGGAAGGCCTACACACACGTCCTCTAAAAACATCTCAGTGCAACTCACCGATTCGTCCTAAGAAGCTCTTCGCCTCTGAAGACTGAAGAGTGTTGAATGACAAGACACAATGTGCCACCACAGCTGAACACAGGACAGACAGGGTCGATAGAGAGACCTTCCAATGCTCTAGTCACGCCAGCGCTCTTCATATCAACATGTTACAGAGGCAAGCAGGCCTGTTGACACCAACACTACCTTTGTTCCTGACACCACGGTTAGGGTTAGCCTACGGCAGGGGGAAAGCTATGTCAAATCTGACTCTGTGCCACATGTTTTTGGTGTTTAAATGTAATTTCATAACAAGAAAGGTGTTTGTATAGAAAATATGAGAGAAGGTGCAAATATTGTGCACTCATGTAGGCTAGGCCTGGCCTCTCTGCTGAGGGGTTGGCTGAGAGAGGTCCAGAGATATTACAGAGAGCTCTGGGTCGTAGGGTTAGGGCCACAATCCCCTGTGGACAAATCATTAAATTCCTGTTCAATGTTCACTGTTTGGCCATGTACTTGATGCTATCTATTTTAAGTGGGGGGTGGCCGTTAATATTTCCCAAAACTAAACATTGTGGTCAGATTTAGGACACAAACTTGGGAATTGGGCCTCTTTTTTTGTTTTCTTAAACAGTGCCGACTCAACCTACCGCTTAAAGGGGGAGGGTAAAAACTGGGTTAGAACACTGGCTTCGATTGGCAACCACACCCTCCAACGGGAACGGGGGATGATCATTCGAACTGGCCAATGGCAGCGCTGTACTCCCGCGGCCCTCCAATCCGGGCTAGGGCTGTGGGCGGTGGCCAGTCACAGTCAACCCCCCCAGGCTAGGTTGCGCACCAAGGGCTGCAGTTTCAGTTTGTTTTATTCACCATTTTGAGTAGCTGAAGGTACAAAAAATATAAACTCAAAATAAAACGCTTTGGGAATTTGTAACAATTTTTATTTTTAGTTTAGGCCGTGGGGAGTGCGCGTCGGGAGTCTCGTTTTGCAGACATTTTGGAGTTGCAAGAAAAACAGGAGGATTTTATTTTTTATTCCCCTTCTTTTCTCTTCTCTCCATTCCTCTCCTCCTTCTCCTCCCTCCATTCTGAGCCTCCACAGTCGTTTTCTGCAGACATGTCCAGACCAGTGAGGTAAGGTTTGCATTGCTTCTCCTCTCTCCCCTGTGCCTTTTATAACCCGCACATGCACGAACACGCACGTCTAACCATTAATCTATCTTGTTGCAACATTGTAAAAAATTTTCCCAGTTTAATCGGATGGGAAAATGGTTACATTGTTGCATTTGTGTGTGTTTTTCCTGGAGCGCTCGAGCCCCCGTGCACAGTGATCGGAGCATGCACGAGCCCTCTTGCAGTATGAGTATGTCCTGTATGCACCGTGCCTCCATGTCTGTCTGGGGGGAGAGAGAGAAATGCGCCTTGAACCAGTAAAATGTGTCTGTCTGTCTGTGCATCTGGTGTGAATCATCATGCCCTCGGAAAAAACAACCAAGATCCTTCTCGATGCATCGTTTGCATTTAACATGTGATTCTGGGGTTTATTTAGCTGGTTATTTAGGAGAGTGTAAGACTAAGGGCTTGTGCAATGGCCTGGGTGATCATGCTTCTATCTCTAGGTTATATACGGGTTAGAGAATATGGCCACCCCCCATTCATACACAGTCAGTAAGGCGCTGAAAACGCTCCTGATAAAAATGGAGGTGTAGGTTTGCCCCCCTTGCTCAACACAGCCAGTGTGTGTGTGTGTGTGTGTGTGTCCACCATGGCTTAGCTAATCCGTTCATGTTTGATTTTTGTTTTGTGCACAGTTGTACGATTACATGTGATCTGATCTGGGGGGCTACGGGGGGGGGGCAGGTTGGGTTGTGTGGAGAGAGAGAAGGAGGAGGAGGGAGGAGAAAGGGAGAGAGAGAGAGTAGGGGGGGGAGACGATCGGCAGTAAATGAATCCTGTTTTAGTGACGTCAGGAGGGGGGCGGGGCTGAATCCTGTTTTAGTGACGTCAGGAGGGGGCGGGTCACCCCCCCTCCTTCTCCGTCTGAAACATCCGACGGGGGGAAATGATCTTTATTATTTCAGCGAAGGTTTAAACGCCAGATCAATCAACTCGGATGTGAACCCGCATGGTTAGAAACTGTTGATCACGATGGCCGCAACATGTGTGGGAACAATGTAACCAGCAGCGCTGCAAGTTGATCTCGCAACAAAGTAGGAATGTGGCGGCGATGATGTTGCCCCTCCCCCTTTCCCCCCCCTTTCCCTCCCTTTCCCTCCCCTCCCCCCCCCTTTCCCTCCCCTCCCCCTTTCCCTCGCTCCCCCCCTACCTTTCCCTCCCCTCCCCCCTTTCCCTCC
Organism: Nansenia antarctica; assembly: GCF_963989245.1. Lineage (NCBI taxonomy): Eukaryota > Metazoa > Chordata > Actinopteri > Argentiniformes > Microstomatidae > Nansenia > Nansenia antarctica. The sequence continues at coordinate 84,445 of NW_027662404.1, read as the reverse complement.
CCTCCCCCCTTCCCCTCCCCTCCCCTACCCTCCCCCCTTTCCTTCCCCCCTTTCCCTCCCTTCCCCTACCCTACCCTCCCCCCTTTCCCTCTCACCTATGTTGTACCCACGCCCCCCCCATCTAAGACACAACCAACGTGAATTTATTTTTGACGTCATCATGTTTGATTGATTGATTGAATACTTTATTAGAAGATTTGCAGAAGTAGGTACATGAAAGTACATATTACATACAAGGTCAACTAACAGGATAAAAACCCAAGAAAGCCACTGGCTTATTTCAATTGGGGTCCTTGATGTTCACATTTAGACAGCATGCAGCGATCAAACGGGGACACCATCGCCTGGGGGGGGGGGGACTGTGTGTCCGAGGCCTTAACCAATAGCTGTGGTCTGGTGGGGGTCAGCCAGCCAGCTCTGGTAATCTAACCGTTTGTAAACGGGTTTATAGCCCTTCTCCCCCCCACACCCCCTGACTTGATCTTCGAACCATGTGTGGTAGGAGTGGTATAATGACAATCACAGAATGCTTGGAGTGACTTGCTTGGAATGCCATTCCTCAAGTGTGTTCCAAGTTGTGTGTGTGTTGGGGGTAGGAGGGGGGGTGGGGGGGGGGGGGTAGGGGAGTGATCTCATGGTATGCGTTACATCTCAGAATGTGTGTGTGTGTGTGCAGTGCACACGCATGCTCTCTCAGGGTGTGTGTTACAGTACGTATGTGAGCCGCGGTCAACTGTGTTGTCACCTGAAGCCACAGTGTGTGTGTGTGTGTGTGTGCGTGTGTCTCTGTGTGTGTGTGTGTGTGTGTGTGTGTGTGTCTCTGTGTGTGTGTGTCTCTGTGTGTGTGTGTGTGTGTGTGTGTGTGTGTCTCTGTGTGTGTCTTCAACCTTCTCTCCACTCTCCCAAATGAGCCCTGGATACTGTAGATGACAGACCAGTTTACCGCCCACCTCCCCTCCACCCCACCCCCACGTTGAGAGACATTAGCCCATCGGTGTAAGACCGCTGCTTTTGAATACACTTTGGAATCGCTGATACACGGCCATCTGAAGTGTTTGGGGTGGGGGGCTGGTGGTGAGGGGGGGGGGGTTACAGAGGTGTGAGACACTGAGACACAGTCAACCGTGTTTGGGGAGGGGTTATAGAGGTGTGAGACACAGTCCACCGTGCGAGGGACCTGAGAGTGTCTGTCTTGTGTCTGAAGGGTGCTAACACTCTCCAACCAGGGTTGCCAGATGGGATTGACAATTTCCAGCCCAACCACAGCCTAAAAAACACAGAATCCACCCAAAACCAACCCTAAACATATATGCCCCCCAAATGTTATTTCTCCAGCCCAAACCGGCCCAGATGCTTTTTTTTTTCCGTCCACCGTCATCAAAAGTAGTCCAATTGGGCTGGAATCCGCCCAATCTGGCAACACTGTCTCCAACAGGCAGTTGGGCCTGTTGGGCAGCACAGCACACCTGTGGCAGGACACACACCAACAGATATTACTTACTGAAATGAACATCGGGCTAATTTAAAAACCCTTTTCAAGCACCTTGATATCACAGCAGAGTGCTCTCTCTCTCTCTCTGTGTGTGTATTGCCTAAACGTAGATAAAGGCCGACAGCCTTTGGTAAGTTGCCCTACCTTGTGGCAACAAGCCACGCGGTTCGTGATTATGCATTTTTTTTAATTGAGCCCAATTGGATTGTCTTAATTGGGGCTTTATGGTGCCAAAATGGCAGCCATTACAGGTTGTAGCTGCTTCTGAATGAGGCTCGGGCGGCAGCTGCCTCCGTCGTTGTGATGACTCTCTCGTAACACCTCATTGATATCTAGTACCGCAGTTCATATGAATGGGAAACGGACTGACTCATATAGCCGCCTTTATCCAAAGCGCTTTACAACGGCCTCTCATTCACCCATTCACACCCACATACACACACACCGATGGCGAGGTAGGCAAGCTACCATGCAAGGCGCCGGCCGGCCCCGCTCACTGGGAGCAATTTGGGGTTCAGTGTCTTGCCCGAGGACACTTCGACATGTGGCCGGCCGGGGCTCGAACCGCCGATCTGCCAACCTTGCGATAGTTAGACGGCGGCTCCTCTACCTCCTGAACCACAGCCGCCACAGCCTCCCCTCTTCAGATTGATCCAACCAGAGGACATCAGATAGTTGTGCAGCGGCCTCGTCTCTGCGCCGAGGTTAGCAGACTGACAGGTGGAGGGATGGGTTGGTGCTGGCTGCTGGTGCAGCTGAGGGAGCTGGGAGTTTGAGTTGATGTCTTCCTCCAGTCGACTGTACCAGGAAGGGGAATGTGAGTGTCTGATCTCTGATTGGCTGTTGTTTCTCTTCACTCCGCAGGAACAGGAAGGTGGTGAACTACTCGCAATTTCAGGAGTCTGATGAAGCAGGTGAGCCAGAGATCATGTGTAGAGGCGGAGTGTGTGTGTGTGTGTGTGTGTGTGTGTGTGTGTGTGTGTGATTAATGTTGCGTTCTTAGTAGATGAGGAGTGTGTGTGTGTGTGTGTGTGTGTGTGTGATTAATGTTGCGTTCTTAGTAGATGAGGAGTGTGTGTGTGTGTGTGTGATTAATTGTGCGTTCTTAGTAGATGAGGAGTGTGTGTGTGTCTGTAGCCCCTTTTCGCTCTGTAGATGAGATGTGTGTGTGTGTGTGTGTGTGTGTGTGTGTGATTAATGTTGCGTTCTTAGTAGATGAGGAGTGTGTGTGTGTGTATATATTAATTGTGTGTTCTTAGTAGATGAGTGTGTGTGTATATATACATATTAATTGTGCATTCTTAGTAGATGAGGAGTGTGTGTATATATATATATATGTATATTAATTGTGCGTTATTAGTAGATGAGGAGTATGGGAGAAACTCAGACAAGCCTAAGAAGATCCGTGCCGCGCCCCCCCGCGAGATAAAGCACAAGCGATCGAAGAAGGACTCGCAGGAGGACAGGTGAGCCCTGATGCATGATGGGAGATGGAGTCCAGAAAGGCTGTTACCTCTCTGGTAGACCACCAGATGTGTGACAGCGGCTGGCGAAAGCGGGAACAGGTCGGCAACCAATCAAAATGTTCAGACTTTTATTTAGAAAAATAGTAAATAAACGTCAACGTTGTTTGAACATTCGGTGGGTCGCCGACTGGTTCCCGCTTTCACCAGCTGCCGTCACACATCCCATAACTCATCTGTTCACCGAGGCCTCGGCCCCTAGTCTAGTTTTGTCACTGTTTTTTCCTTTTTTTCTGTTGACTGTCTGACTTTCTGTCTGTAAATTCTATAAAGCGTCCGTGGGTTTGTGAAAGGCACTATATAAAACCAAGTTATTATTATTATTATTATTATTATTATTATTATTGTTATTATTATTATTATTATTATTATGTATTAGAGAGTCCTCTGCTCTTGAGTAACTGTTTCCCAGAATCCCCTGTGTTTCCCAGACCCCCCTGCCTCTCTACTGACACCAAGTCTTTGTTTCAGTGAGGACTCTGATGACAAACTCTCCAAAAAATCCAAAAATGATTCAGCAGGTAAGAAGATACCCTTCTGATACACAACATCTAATTACACAACTACATCTAACTTAGGGCCCTTCTGGTACACAACATCTGACTCCGGGGTGCAACGACACGTTTCCTGAAACTGATCTAAATCAGCGTGTATCTGAAAATCACAGATAGAAAAATAGCACGGATATGCAGGTTTTTTTTCTGCATGTCGTTAAATAAAGCAGAGTGCTGCTTCAGTCTGACCTACCAATTACATTTCACCTCAACTACGAGCTAGGAGCTAACAGCTACGAGCTAACAGCTAGGAGCTAACACCAACCACTGAGACTGACTCCCAGGAGCGTGAGGAACATCAATCAATGCGTGAAGTGAGAACTTGTCCAACAGCCTCAAAATGTCTGACAGCTCAGAGACAATCCATGAGCGTCACACGCACAGTTTCGGGTGTCGCAACAGAATATCGGTATCTCTAAAACACTGAGACGATCGTACGTAAAAATGTACTTTCTGACTTTGTCGGAAACCTGCCATCGCAGCGGAATTCTAATACTAATATAAGCCCCCGAAATGGATTGCAGTGTCGGACACTAGCTGCGGAGTTAATGCATATGCACACGATTAGAAGAGACAGCCTCCAAAAAGACAGAATGGCAAAAAAAAATCTGTGAGGAGTCCACTCCCCTAAAACCCCCCTGGCATATGCACACGCAGCATCAGATGAAATATGTCTTTCAAGGGCATCTCATTCCCTGATTGGTGTCCATTAAACATCGTCATTACAACCATTAGGAAGGTTCCAGAAAGCTTGATGTATGTTTCACACTGGACCTTTTTAATACATGGAACTAACGTTGATGAAATGTTAACGGTATGGTATTTAATCGTATAGTTTTTTGGGGGTATTTTGTATCTTATTGAAGCCCACGTTTCTAGATACATTTGATTGTATTTTATTTAGGGATCCCCATTAGAAGCACACAGATGTTCCTCTAGTCTTCCTGGGGTCCTGAACATACAAAGTACAGACAATACAAAAGATTAAAAAGACACTCAGTCAAGCCAATTGTCTAAAGCAAAAACATAGAGTACGAGACTATAACTGACAATCGCCATACCGATTGTGAGCAACACCGATATGTGGAATAATCAGGTACAACCAATTGTACAGCAGTCCAGGTATAATCAATTGTACAACAGTACAACTAAGCTCACAAGATGAAGAGAAACGTGTGTAAACAGCTAGACAAAAGAAAGAGTTAGACCTGGAATATTTAAAATACCATATTGTCATATTCAAAAACAACAGTCTGAATATTAATTATTAAAATGAGCCTATTATTGGATCATCCTGAACGGGGAAGATCCAACAGGTTGTTTATGCTCAATTTGGAGCTTGGGGAAACAGCAATGAGAAGTAGTGGATGGGGGTGGGGGTGGGGCCAGAGGTGGAGTTTGAGGTAAAAGGGAGGGGCCAGGGGTGGGGTTTGAGGTAAAGGGGAGGGGCCAGTGGTGGGGTTTGAGGTAAAGGGGAGTGGCCAGGGGTGGGGTTTGAGGTAAAGGGCAGGGGCCAGAGGCAGGGTTTGCGGTAAAGGGGAGGGGCCACAGGTGGGTTTTGGGGTAAAGGGGAGGGGCCAGAGGTGGAGTTTGGGGTAAAGGGGAGGGGCCAGAGGTGGAGTTTGGGGTAAAGGGGAGGGGCCAGAGGTGGGGTTTGAGGTAAAGGGGAGGAGCCAGAGGTGGAGTTTTGGTGTAAAGGGGAGGGGCCAGAGGTGGGGTTTGAGGTAAAGGGGAGGGGCCAGAGGCGGGGTTTGCAGTAAAGGGGTGGAGTCAGAGGTGGGGTTTGAGGGGAGGGGGCTTGGGGCCTAGTAAAAGGAAAGGGACTAGAGCCTAACGCTTCTCTGCTTGGCCGCAGACGACTTTGGCAGCGATGAAGACAACGACTTTGGAACGGGGGATGACGAGGATGGAGGGAGCGACTACGAAGCTAAACGAGGGAAGAAGGGGAAGAAAGCCAAGGTGGAGAAGCCCGCCAAGAAGACGCCGAAGAGGAAACGGCCCGCAGGTAGGAGCCGCCCGATTGGCTGTCAACGTTTCAGACATTTTAGACATTTATCCTTTATCCAGTGCGACTTATAAACAAGTACATTTGTCTAAGTAAGTAAAGCTTTATATAGCACCTTTCATACAAGAAATGCAGCTCAAAGTGCTTTACAACAGGGATAAAAAGATAAAGTGAATATAAAAGCAAGGGAAGTGAATCGTCTATTCATCAGTCATGATAAGAAACAGTAATCTATGCTAGGTCTAGGGGTCGTTGGCAGTCACAATGCTAGAAGAATTATTTTATTTTTATTTTTTTACAGTACAGAAACTGTACAGGGGGGTAGAGGGATGAAGAGGTCTGTAGGAGGGACATTCAAGATGTAGCCTGAAGAGACAGTTTTTTTTTAGAATTGTTCAGGGACAAATCAAGACTGTGTTTGTGTGTGTAGATGACACCTAACCATGTATCTATGTGTGCGTCCGTGTGTGTGTGCCCGCCCGTTTGTGTGTCTGTATGTCTGCCCGCCCCTGTGTGTGTGTGTGTGTGTGTGTGTGTGTGTGTGTGTGTGTGTGCCCGTGTGTGTGCCCGTGTGTGTGTGTGTGCGTGCTTGCCCGTGTGCGTAGACGACAGCGACGACGAGAAGGAGGTGAGTCGTAAGGTGCGCACGGTGCGCCAGGCCGCCACCAAGGCCGTGTCCAAACAGAGAGAGATCCTCCTGGGGGACGCCGGCAGCGAGGACGAGGAGCACGACGAGCAGGAGGAGGCCTACAAAGACCGTAAGTCTGACCCCTGACCCCTACATCCCCTGACCCCTACACCCCCTGACCCCTACACCCCCTGACCTCTACACCCCCTGACCCCTACACCCCCTGACCCCTACACCTCTACACCCACTGACCCCTACACCCCCTGACCCCTACACCCACTGACCTACACCCCCTGACCCCTACACCCCCTGACCACTGACCCCTACACCCACTGACTATGTTTAAGATGCTGCGCCTAGGAACCTTTGTTCAGTAAAGTCTGTGTACAACCAGGACAGGTGAAAGGCTTACCCCACCCCCACTTTGTACATGTGTGCTGCTCGACAGTGTATTAATAGTAATAATAATAATAATATCTTGGTTTTATATAGCGCCTTTCACAAACCCAAGGACGCTTTACAGAATTTACAGACAGAAAGTCAGACAGACAGAACGGAAAAAACCCAAAGAGACAGTGTCAGCGACAAAACTAGACTAGGGGCCAAAGGCCTTGGTGAACAGATGGGTTTTAAGGGCTGATTTGAAGGAGTCCAGGGTAGGGGGGGGGGCGTTGAGAATCACTGTGGGGAGAGAGTTCCAGAGGGGGGGTGCTGCCACACTTTTAGCTATGTTATGTGATCGACTACAGAAGACTTTCAGTAAAGTTCCTAAACTGGATTACATGTCTGCGTGGATTAATTACCACTCAGGTTACAAGAATCCAGATGTCCCACTGACCTGTACACCGGCCGCCACACACACCACAACCCTACATAGTCCACAAATGACATTTTTTACATTTACATTTTTGCCATTTAGCAGACGCCTTATTCCAAAGCGACTTACGATCAATACATTTGGCTGAGTAAGTGAATCAACTTATCCACCAGTCGTAGCAGGAAAAAGTAATCTATGCTCAGGCCTGGGGCCATTGGCAGTCGTCGTGCTAGAAGGAAGTTTCTTTTTATTATTATTGACACAGGAGAAACAGTACAGGGGGGTAGTAGGTGTCTCACATTACACTGGACCTAACAAACATGACTTTACGTGGACTGTTTTCCCCAAGCAAACCCCATGATGGTGATGGTGGTGGTGATGATGATGATGATGATGATGATGGTGGTGGTGATGATGATGAAGATAGTAGTGGTGACGATGGTGATGATGATGAAGGTGATGATGATGATGATGGTGGTGATGATGGTGACTATTATGATGATGATGACGGTCACCTTCTTCTCTCTGCAGCTGACGAGTCAGGCAGTGATGAAGACTTCATGGCGGAGGATGACGATGACAGCGACTACGGACGCTCTAAGAAGCGCAGCGCCAAGAAGGTGATCAGACGCGGTCGACCCGAGAGGAAGGAGAAGAAGTCCCCCAAGCCCCGGCTAAAGGCTACAGGTGCGACCTTTGACCTTGTTTAACCCCAGCTAGAGTACGCCATACGGCTCACGCCTGTGCGGTCCCTGAGATTAATTAATTAATTTAATTAATCGAATTAATTAATAAAAATAATTTAATTAATTTTGCCATTTAGCAGACGCTTTTATCCAAAGCGACTTACAATTACGAATTACAGGGATATTCCCCCTGGAGTAACTGAGGGCTAAGTGCCTTACCCAAGGGCACACTAGTAGTGGTGTGGCTTCAGGCGGGATTTGAACTCACAACCTTCCGATCACAAGTCCAACTCACTATCCACTAGACCACCACATTAACATTTACATTCTCGGGCATTTAGCATTTAGCAGACTCCTTACAGTTGACTAAGTAAGTGAATCATCTCTCTACCTGTCATAGCAGGAACAAGTGCTGAACATAAACTATGCTCAGGCCTCCGGCCATTGGCAGTCGTTGTGCTAGAAGAAGGAAGAGATTTATTTATTTATTATTCTTTTTAAAAATCTTTATTTATTTTTTTGCCTAAATATCTGAAACACCTCTCCGACACCTGAAAGGGGAGTTGTCAGGGTTCCCACGGGTCCTTGAAATCCTTGAAAGTTTGAGAATTTGAGAAAAAGAAATCAAAATAGACATGGGTCATTGAAAGTGCTTGAATTCCCCTCTCTCTCTTTTTTTTTAATTGTTGTCTGTGAGCGGATACTATTATCTAAATTGTCATCTAGATCTGTCTCAAACTATGCCGTGCTGTGTCCTTGAATTTGAGGGAATTGAGTCTTGAAAGTCCTTGAAAGGTGCTAGAATTTGATGTTTCAGAAGGTGTGGCAGGGTCTTAAAAAGCCTTAAAGTCAAAAATCCAGAAAGGATCCTAGAAATCCTAAAAAGGCCTTGAATTTCAGTTATTCGATCTAAAAATTTGATCCTGCAAGGAAATCAGTCCAACCACAAGCTGGAACCAAAAAAATTCCAATTCGCTTCCTTTTTTGTCTGTATGGCAGTGAAATCCCTAATTTCATCACCTCGAGGACAACAAAAAGCTCAAAGAGGTCTAAAAAAGGTCTTAAATTGTACTTGTTTAAACTTGTAGGAACCCTGGCGTGGGAACCCTGGTTGTGTAGGCATACTCACATTAAAGGGAAGAGCAACAGATTTCCCTAGATTAATTTTGTAACCCTTTGAGCACTAGACGAGGTTATTACGAGTTCAAAACTGCTGGAATAGATTTTTCTGAATTTCTAAGATAAAGAAGAACATTGTCCGCAAATAGGGAAATTACATGGCTTTCCTCACCCACAGCGACCCCGCTTATGTTGGGATCAGTTCTGATGGCCTCGGCCAGGGGCTCAATAAATAGTGTGAACGATAAAGGAGACAGAGGGCACCCTTGTCTGCAACCTCTGCGCACTGAAAACCCCTCAGACATCAGGCCGTTTGTATTAAAAGTGGCTATGGGATCAGAATAAATCATTTTTAGCATATTAATAAACCTAGAGCCTAAACCAAATTTTTCTAATATAGAGAACAAAAAGGGCCACTCAACTCGGTCAAAGGCCTTTTTCGGCATCCAAAGAAATGATAACCGCTGGGTTTTTATAAGTCTTAAGATAGTGTACAATATGTTCTTTCTTTTTTTAATGACACAGGAGAGGGGAGGTAGTAGATGTCTCAGGGGGGAAGTAGATGTCTCAGGAGGGACAGTGCAGGGGGGTAGTAGATGTCTCAGGAGGGACGGTTACAGTGTAGCCTGAAGAGATGGGTCTTCGGCCTCTGACGGAGTATCTGCTACATATAAACAGGGGCTAGAAATACTGTAGTTTTTAGACAGGGACAATAATACCTTGTTGGTTCGGTGTGTATGTATGCCTAACTGTCTGTTCCCCTCCTCCCCCCCCCAGTCACCCCCAGCCCCATGAAAGGAAAGGGTAAGGGTCGCCCCAGCGCAGCCAAGGCCCTGGAGAAGAGCTCGCCCAAAGAGGAGGAGGAGGAGGAAGAGGAGCCAGAGAGCCCCCTGGAAGACGAGGAGGAGGAGGAGGAGAAGGTAGAGAAGGCAGAGAAGAAGAAGGAGTCCTCTCCCGCTCCCAAGAAGTCAAAGAAGGAGCCGGCGGCGAAGGAGAAGGAGAAGAAGGAGGAGAAGGAAAAGGAGAAGGAGAAGGAGAAGGAGAAGGAGAAAGAAAAGGAGAAGGAGAAGGAGAAAGAGAAGGAGAAGGAGAAGGAAGAGGAGGAGGATGAAGAGGAGGAAGAGGAGGAGGACGGATCAGAAGAGGACGCGCCGTCCGGGGAAGACTAGAAGACGAGACCCACCGAAGCCCCGCCCCCTTCCTCTCCCTCTCCTCCTCGTCTCTCTTTCTTTATCCCCCTCTCCCTCTTTACCTTCCTCAAGTTTTTGTTTTCTTTTGTTTCTCTTTTCGTTTAGAGTTTTATTTTATTTTTTATTTTTTTGGGTTTCCGTGGTGACCTGGCTCAATGGTTTGGACTTCATGTGGTTTTATCGTTTTTCGCTTTTTTTAATTTTAATTTTTGTTTTAATCTCCCTGGCCTTCCCGGACAGACCAGGACATTGTGTCTGTGTGCATGAGAACACGTATGTGAGTGAGAGAGGGAGAAAAAGAGAGAGAGGAAGGAAGAGAGAGAGAGAGAGAGGAAGGGAGAGAGAGAGGAAGGGAGGAGGGGAGGATGTGAACATGTTTGAGAGGCTCCACCATCGCTCCATCCCCAGCTTTGCTGCTTAGCCTCATCTTTCCTGACTCTCCGGTCCTCCTCTCCTCTCCTCCTCTCTCATCCCCCTCTCTCTTCAGCAGTGGTTTTACAGGTGTTTCATCTTTCTTTGTGTGCGTGTGTGTGTGTGAATCTTTAACGGTTTTCTTCAGGCGTCGTCAGTTAGTTCGTCTCAGATCTTAGTGAGCATCCGTCCTGAGGCCTCGTCAAGAGCGCTAGTTCACTCTACAGCCGTGTGCGTGTGTGTGTGTGTGTGTGTGCGCCCATTGGTTCAGTCACTACACCTGCTGACCAACCGGAGAGGGGCCGTGCTGGAGACTCTGAGAGGGGGGGGGGCGCTATGATGTCAATGTGTATCCTGTCTGTTTTTCCCAGCGCTGTGTTTAGATAGCTTTCTCTGAGGTACCCTGTCCTCCCGCTGTAACCCCCCCCCCTCCTCCCCCCCCGCGCGCTGCTGTGCTTTTAGACACTCGAACGCATCATCATGTTTTAACAAGGTTTTACAGTCGTTGTTTTCATATGAACGGTCGGTCTCATTAAACGCTGTTTATGTCCCCGTCCCCCCATCTCCCCTCAGTGGATAGGTCATGCTCTGTTGCTCTGTGTGTTCAGGATGTGTGTCGTTTTAACACACACACACACACGCACACACACGGTCTGGTGTGTTGTGGTTAGCGGTTAGCGAACACACGCCGGGTTCAGTGTCGTATACAGAAGGGAACTGGGAGGTGGGAACCATGTCACTGCTTTCTGGACAGGCGAGTGTTTTGATCTGTAGACGTTAGTGCTCTGAGCTCTGGGCGGCAGCTCCTAGAACAGTTGATAGAGATGTTTAACTGTTTTAACGGTGTGATTCTAGAATGTTCTACGAGCCGGTTCCAGAATCAACGCAGAACCTGTCCTGTGGGGGCAGGATAGGGTGTGTTTTTATTATGGGCTGGTACTACAACCAGATATCATGCACCGGGAGGTGTGTGTGTGTGTGTGTGTGTGTGTGTGTGTGTGTGTGTCCATGTTCATGGGGTTTGTGTCCTCACTCTAAACCCTTTCCCATTGGCTGCTTATTGTTAGATATTTTGGAGGCTTTTTGGTGTGTCTCCATGCTGGGCACAACACACACTCACACACACGCACACACACACACATACACACACACACGCACACACATAACCTTGGCATGACCAGAGCCTCTCACTGTTCAACCCTTTGTGCCAGGCATCCCTGAGCCTGTTTGTTTTTTGTTTTTGACATCATTTTTTTTTCTTCTTTTTTTTTGAGTACCCCCCCAAAAAATGAATGTTTGTTTTGATTTTTTGTTTTGTTTTTAATTCTCTTCAGATTTTTTGTTTTGTAATGTTTGTTTTTTAAGAAAAAGAAATAAAATGTATCTTGATTTTAAAGAGAAAAGGCGACCCTATCCATCTGTTCTGCTGCGGTTCCACTGACCAAGTCATCCCTCCTTTCTCTCTGCTTCCCTGCTCTCATTCTCTCTCTCTCTCTCTCTCTCTCTCTCTCGCACTCATCTCATCCCCACTTCCTCACCCCCATACACACACACACACACACTACCCCCCTCCTAACTGACTGACTGACTGGGCACCCCCCAGTCCCCCTGTGTTAATATAACCTCATCAAAGTTATTTCAGAGACATTTTTTCCACCACGAGTTTTGTGGTACTGAGAATGTGTCTTTTGATCAAACAGATTCATATTGTTTTCCGCTCACTTAAAATCACTTAAAATAGGTGATTTCATGACGCCAATTGGTTTTTAGGCTAAAAACACAACTGGGCCCTTTTCATCTATTTGTGAATGCCTTAATTTCTCAGCTGGTCCTGCTAAGATGTAACGTTGGTGTGTTCGTTGGGTAGACGTGTGTTAGGAGGTAGTGTTAGTCTCATCGCCCGCCGTGTGTCTTCACTACAACCGCTAACGAGACTTGGCAAAACAAGACTAAGGGCGGCTAACGAATATGTGTTAGTCTGTCTGATCATAACGAATCGGAAGCTTTAACGAACCTGCCAGTTAGAGATCGGGTACAGAGCTTTGGGGGTGGGGTGGGGAGGGAGGGGGGTACAGAGCTTTGGGGGTGGGGTGGGGAGGGAGGGGGGTACAGAGCTTTGGGGGTGGGGTGGTGAGGGAGGGGGGTACAGAGCTTTGGGGGTGGGGTGGGGAGGGAGGGAGGGGGGTACAGAGCTTTGGGGGGGGAGTCTGACATCCAAGCAAAAAAGACAAATTAACGAATGACGGAAGTGAAAGCTGCCATTGTAATCTGGGGGATAATATTATGGATATTCTTTTTTTTAGATGTGTCAGACTAAACCATGTGTTCTTCTGTCTTCTGACCAATTCCTAATTGCTGAGCGACTGCAAAAACATAAATAAATAAAAATACAAATAAATAAATTCCCTTGAAGCTGTTTCAGCCCAGGCCCGAACCCCCAACCCCCTGGTTCTGAAACACATTCACTATTTCCCTTTTTTTCCTCTCTACTACGGTGGACAAAGTGCTTTTTATAATCTAACTCCAAATCGATCCAAACCTCCTAGTGCGCTTCAGTACATCTCAAAGGATTGAATAGGAATACAGAAGTGGGAAAGTAAATGGTTAATGTGTTCCAATCCGGTCCTTTGACTTAAGTACCTCATGAAATGGGGCTTGGGGGGGGGGTACAGGGCTCTGTTTGGACCTGGGAGGGGGTACATGGCTCTGTTTGGACCTGGGAGGGGGTACAGGGGTACAGGGCTCCGTTTGGACCTGAGAGGGGGTACAGGGCTTCTACAATGTAACGTAATGACGTCCGTGCGTCACCCGGTGTGTCTGTGCAGCGTCAGATCGTCCGAGGGCTTTGTATTGGGTCTTCCCATTAAAAACATGACCATGATGATTAAAAACAATGAATTTATGCTTTCACTCTTTCTCTCTCGTGCATTCTACAGTAATCCTTCCCTTTTTTTTTTTCTTTTTTTTTATTATGGTTTTTCTATGTACCTTAAATTGTACTGGCAATGTAAATGTAAGCAAAACAATTGTGATTCCTTACAGGTGACGACGTGGAGAAGCTTTTGTCAGTGGTGTGTTGGACAGGGAACAGCTGAACTGTTGAATCTTTTGCATGTTGTGGAAAAGTTGAGCAGCGATGAAAAAGAAAAAAAAAAGTATTAACGACAACAATGATGATGTTGATTTTACGTTTTTTGGTTTCCCAGCTTCTAATAAAGGCAACCTACTTTTTATAAGAATTTTAACTAGTTGTTTTCTGACGTTGACGCAGATTCTCTTGTTTTGCTTTGTGAATGGTCTCTTGACAAACGCCAATCTCATGGCGGGCTTTTCCCCCTTCAAGGTCCCAAACAGGACAGTACCCGCCGATGACCGCACGGTGTCGCTGTTTACCGACGCAGTCTCCCTCAGTTCTCTCATATGACGTCACGGCGGAAAATCTATATGTGAAATTATACCCACGTCAATCAAGGAGTAGGTCTAGAGACTTTTTTTTTTTTAAGTACATTTTTTCACTCATATTTTTTATATTATTGGACAGATATAGAGAAGGCAGACAGGAAAGTAAAGAGAAGAAGGGAGAGAGGAGGGCATGTCAGCAGGGCATGGGTCGGACTCGAACCCATGCCGACATGGGCCTATGTGTGCACTGTCGACCGTGGTGCTAGACCACCCTAGAGACCACGGTCTAGAGATCTTAGACTAGAGTATTCCATATATGATCCAACACTTTCGAAGTCTGAGGAGAGTCCTTTCCCTCCTTTTTTTCGACCAACTGAACTGAGCGGAGTTGACAGTTGCAACACCAGTGAGATCCTGTCCAGATGAGCTCTGGTCCACCCCAGTCTCAGGAAGTAGCTCCCCAGTGTACTGAGGCCAAACCCAGGAACAAAGACAAACAGAGAAGTCAGCTAAATAAAGCTGTGTTATTCCTGCATGTCAGCCTCGGCTGAGTGGGTCTGTATCTCACTACAGTGTTGTGATCTGTGGAACTGCGTGAGCTGAATACCAGGGAAGGTGCAACTGACAGAACAGGATATTCATGCTAGAGAGGAGAGAATTAGGCTTCGGTTCCTGACATTGGAGCACAAGACAATAGGCATACGTCAAGATCAAATAGTGACAATAGTACAGGACACAAGTGACACATAAAACAGGATACAATCAGCAGTATGCAGACATCCAGGTTCACGGACAATAAGGCACTAAGCCTAATTCAATAAAAACAAACTGTCAAAAGTACAGGACATAAAAGACTGTGAGCTTAAGGTATATCCCGTGCATACAGACTACCTAAGCCTTAAGCTCACAGTCAAGCCTAGTGCTTGTGGATGATAGTCAATTGTCTACAGTGGGCTTGTTCACGAGCCTGATCGCCTGGGGGAAGTAGCTGTTGGTTAGCCTCTGAGTTTTAGCCCTGAGGCTCCGGAAGAGGCCTCGTCTTTTGGACGTGGCTGTGGTTGTGGTGGTGGCTGCGTAGGAGCTTCAGTGAGTTATGACTAGGACGCCGTTTGTGGTAAGAAAGTGACAAACGCCTCTGTAGTACTTACAGTATTTGACTCCTGCCTAGAACCAAAGCCTAACACTTGTGTACTGTGACGTAGCAATACACTTGAAACGTGACTTCAAATAACAACCGTACAATCTTCTGTTTTCCCCAGTGTAAAGTAAGTAAGTAGCCTTGAGAACCGACGGTTCTCCAGCCTAATGGCCGATAGAAGCAGGAGCCTATCTCCTGTTTCCGTAGCGTGAGGCGGCTCG
Organism: Nansenia antarctica; assembly: GCF_963989245.1. Classification (NCBI taxonomy): domain Eukaryota; kingdom Metazoa; phylum Chordata; class Actinopteri; order Argentiniformes; family Microstomatidae; genus Nansenia; species Nansenia antarctica. Next base: position 69,259 of record NW_027662404.1, on the reverse strand, counting down.
ATGTACAAGACAAGTACACCCCCTGGACATGACGCTGGTTTCCCCAGTGTCATAATAAAAACTAATAATGAAACGGCCCCCAGGCCTGAGCATATAATAGAGATAGATAATAATAGATAATTCACTTAGCTAGTCAAATGAATTTGTTCGCTTGAATGAATTAGTCGCTTTGGTTAAAGGCGTCTGATTAATGCCAAAAAAATGTAATGTGAGTTACCCAGAGCTGAAGAGACCAACAGGGCCTCCCAACCCTCATTTACATTTACATTTTGGGCATTTAGCAGACGCCTTATTCCAAAGCGACTTACAATCGATACATTTACAGCAAGTGAATCATCAATTCACCAGTTCTAGCAGGAAGAGTAATCTAGCTCAAGCCAGGGGCCATTGGCAGCCGTCGTGATAATTAATAGACACTGGAGAGACAGTACAAGGGGGGCAGTAGAAGTCTTAGGAGGCATAGTATAGGGGGAAAGCAGGTGTCTTAGGCACTTAGTCACAGTGCTGGGGGTAGTAGATGTCTCAGGAGGAGCAGTTAAGGAGTAGCCTGAAGAGATGGGTCTTCAGTCTCCGACTCATTGAGTCTCCCTGCTCATTGAGTGAGTTTGGCCAAATAATGCAACTCTATTCTCTCTCACCTATAGGGACATTGGACTGGTGTCTGGTGTATTTGCAGATATTAAAGAAGTGTACAGAAAGACACTTTCTCTTTCTTGGAGCAAATAGACACACAAAGACACAAAAGTGCCTGTGGTGCAAGTGGCCTTTGTGTGTGTGTGTGTCTGTGGGCGGGGGTGTGTGTGTGTGTGTGTGTGTCTTTGAGGGGGGGGGGTGTGTGTGTGTGTCAGCCCATTTTCCTCTCTCACTCTCAGTGAGACTCTTGGAGTGAGTGTCAAGTTAAAACTGTCAGACAGTTTACCGTATGTACTGTTCATCTGCCTGAGTGTTTGGACCTCTACACCCCGTCTGCTAGCATGGCCAGATAACACAGCCTCTCATAAGGATGCTCATCCTAAGACTTCTCCTGCCCCCCTCGTACTGTCTCTCCAGTGTCTATAAAAATGTAAATAAAAAATAAAATAAAAATCTACATATCTTCTTATTCTATCACGGCGACTTCCAATCCCCCGTGGCCTGAGCTCGATTACTCTTCCTGCTACGACTGGTGAATTAATGATTCACTTCCTTAGTGAAATGTATTGATTGTAAGTCGCTTTGGAATAAGGCGTCTGCTAAATGCCAAACATGTAAATGTAAAAAATGTCATGACTGAAGTTATTCCCGTGACACATTGACCACACGGGATCTCCCTTCCTAGTGAAAGAGGGAACGATGTTTCACTGCTGTGGTACTTCTGCCATGACTATTCACTCCTCTCTCTCTGTGTCTCTCTCTCTCTCTCTCTCCTTCTCTCTCTCTGTCTCTCTCTCTCTCTCCTCTCTCTCTCTCTCTCTCCTTCTCTCTCTCTCTCTCCTTCTCTCTCTCTCTGTCTCTCTCCTTCTCTTGATTGATTGATTGATTGAAAACTTTATTAGAAGGTTTGCAGAAGTAGGTACATGAAAGTACATTACATACAAGGTCAACTAAAAGGATAAAAACCCAAGAAAGCCACTGGCTTATTTCAATTGGGGTCCTTGATTCTCAATTCATCGTTACATGTAAGACAGACAAAAGAAAAAAACTAGTACTATCTACAAGATAATACAGACAAATAACTATTACTATCTACAAGATAAACATACATCCATCATGGGAAGAACAATACAACAAAACATAAGGTATGTACAGCGGGTAGGACAGGTGGGGACATACACCACAGGTGGGGGCGGGGGACAAAACACAAAGTATGTACAGTGGGTAGTTCGGGTCTTTTAATCAGATTTTTGATTTAGAGGGTCCAGTTACGGATTGCAGCCTCTCTCTCTCTCCTTCTCTCTCTCTCTCTCCTCTCTCTCTCTCTCTCTCTCTCTCTCTCTCTCCTTCTCTCTCTCTCTCTCTCTCTCCTTCTCTCTCTCTCTCCTTCTCTCTCTCTCTGTCTCTCTCTCTCTGTCTCTCTCTCTCTGTCTCTCTCTCTCTGTCTCTCTCCTTCTCTCTCTCTCTCTCTCCTTCTCTCTCTCTCCTTCTCTCTCTCTCTCTCTCTCTCTCTCTCTCTCTCTCTCTCTCCTTCTCTCTCTCTCTCTCTCATGTTGGAGTATATCCACGCTGTGACACCTGTCTCTCCGGGTGTTTGCAGTTACCTGGGGATATTGGTTTGGTTTGACTCGTTGCCACGGATACACTTTCGTAGCAGGTGTGTACAACCGGGATGGGCTTCTCAGGTTTATGGAGGCCCTCAGTAAACACAACAGGGCACAGTCAAAGAGACAAAAAAAAACTGTGCGTGCTGGGTAGGGCAGCGACTGAATGCTGCCAGGCTCAACCTGGATCATACAGTAATTAGCCGATCAATCATCCTCATCTCATATCCTATTCTGTGTCTTAATCCGGTCCGGAATAACTGGTCAGGTGGTCCAGGTAGGTATGCACTAACTAATACACTATTACTGCTGTATCACCTAACCTGTCTTTTCAGATGCAGCAGAGACTACAAATAGAGCAGACAAGTGCAGCCTTTTTAGTCTTAAGCAAGATTTGTGGAGGGGGGGAGGAAGGGGTGGGGACTGAGTAGAACTGAACTTAGGCCACACTTCCCTGTAGCTCCCATTGGCTGGAGGGAGCTTTGTAATGAGTGTGTAGCCCCGCCCCTACAGCATGTCAAGGCTCTGGAGGAGTAGAGTAGTTGGTGTTATTTGAAGCAGGGTGGTCTAAGAGTGAGAGAGAGAGAGAGAGAGGCATGAGAGTGAGGGATGGGAATGCCGAACTTCAAGTTCATGCCGGCAACCTCTCTGTCAGTTAACATCATCACAGGTGCGTTGTGGGGTTTTTTGGGGGGTAGATAACATATCCTGGTTGGTTGATGCTTAGGGCATAGTGTGGGCTGGGCTGAAGGAGGAATGTCTTGATGACATATGAAAGTGATCTATGTTTAACCCTGCAATTAGAACCAGTTTAGACTTTCTTTTCCTTGTTTGATCAACTGTTGAGATGACGACATTCTTCAGACTTCAGGAAGTTTAAAACAATAAAAATAAAGATGCTATGTGAGATATGTCTGTTATGTTTACAATGTCAGACCAGGGGAATATATCCTGGAGTACAAGTCTGTCATGTATATGTCAGGGCTGGCTAATCTTTTCATTAGCTAACATAACTGTCTCAACTATGGATTGTAGAGGCATTGGGCACTTCACTACTTCTTGATGCAGAAGAGAGAGAGAGAGAGAGAGAGATAGAGGGGGAGAGAGAGAGAGGGAGAGAGAGAGATAAAGAGAGACACAGAGACAGAGAGAGAGAGACAGAGAGAGAGAGACAGAGAGAGAGAGAGAGACAGAGAGAGACAGAGAGAGAGAGTGAGAGAGACAGAGAGAGAGAGAGAGACAGAGAGAGAGAGACACAGAGAGAGACACAGAGAGAGAGAGACACGGAGAGAGAGAGACAGAGAGAGAGAGAAAGAAAGAGAGAGAGAGGGAGCTGGCAGCTAGGTTGAGGGAGGACACACCTCAGTGTACTGTACATACTTTGGGCTGAACTGAGTCACACACACACACACATCCACTTATCACATTAGCACACTCACACATTGTCACACATGCAACAACACTATCACGTTGAATCCACTGGGGTTGTTATTTCGTAATATCATTGTACACACACACACACACACTTTGAATTGACTGCCAAACCTGTCCATCAGACATGTGTAGAGAGAGTGTGTGTGTGAGTGAAATAACAAAGTCCACACATCCCCACACTGTGTACACACACTCGCTGAGCGGCGGTGCGGTTGTGCCTTTGGGTTGTTTCTCAACCCCGTTCTCCGTTCTCTGTTCTGTCTCTGCAAAGCCACCGGCTGTGACTCACATCCAGGAGTAGGGGGGGGGGCGGGGGGAGGAAGAGAGAGAGAGAGGGAGAAAGAGAGAGAGAGACAGAGAGACACAGAGAGAGAGAGAGAGACACAGAGAGAGAGAGAGACAGAGAGAGAGAGAGAGAGAGAGACACAGAGACACAGAGAGAGAGAGAGAGAGAGAGAAAGGGAGAGAGAGAGAGAGACACAGAGAGAGAGAGAGACAGAGAGAGAGAGAGACAGAGAGAGAGAGACACAGAGAGAGGGAGAGAAAGGGAGAGAGAGAGAGAGACACAGAGAGAGAGACAGAGAGGGGGTATGGAGAGAGAGAGGGAGAAAGAGAGGGGGAGAGAGAGAGAGAGAGAAAGAGAGAGAGAGAGAAAGAGAGAGAGAGACACAGAGAGAGAGACAGAGAGGGGGTATGGAGAGAGAGAGAGAGAGAGAGACACTATCTGTGACTCACATCCAGGAGTAGGGGGGGGGGGGGGGGGTATGTATTATCTGTAGTAGCTGTGTCCATAGTTTAGTTTTCGACTTGTACTTTTCATCGCTATGAACCTCCTTTTTTTGACTCTTCCTCCCACTCTACTTCCCTCCTCCAGGGCCTCATGAGCACATGACACCAGCCTGCTCCCCTGTCTGTGTCTGGCTCTCTCTCACTGCTGGAATAGAAGCATGCCTTCAGGACTAACTAGACTCATTTAACACTGTCCTAAATCCTACAATTTGCTCAGAGGAGATCAGGAGATCATCGAGTATCATCGAGGAACATTGAGGATCAGGGATCATTAGTAGGGGTGAATGCAACGCTGACCTCTGTTCAGTCTGGGGACAACTTCACTCAACTTCACCTCATCCTTCCTCTTCATCCTAGGACCTCCTCCTAGACCTCCTTCGAGTACAGAGGCATGATGGGACGCAAACACCTGAGAGTCCGCATCACTTCCTGTCTGCCTCCTCCGCCCCGCTCGGCCATGCACATACATACAGGTTACCCAAGGACTCACTGACACCCCGTTAACTCTGAGAATTGAACGGCTACTTCACCTCTATCTATCTATCCAGCCATAGACCTTCATTTGCATTTGTACAAACAACTGCATTGTTGTGGGTGTAGGACACTGTGACAGCCACTGAGAGTGGAGAGAGAGAGGGTGGGGGGGGGGGGGAGGAAGAGAGAGATAGAGAAACTAGAGAGAGACAGAGAGAGAGATAGAAACTAGAGAAGAAGTGATAGAGAGAGAGAAACTAGAGAAGAAGAAGTGATAGAGAGAGACAGTGAGACAGAGAGAGGGAGAGACAGTGAGACAGAGAGAGACAGAGAGAGACAGAGAGACAGAGAGAGACAGAGAGAGACAGAGAGACAGAGACAGAGAGAGACAGTGAGACAGTGAGAGACAGAGAGACAGTGAGAGACAGTGGGACAGAGAGAGACAGAGAGAGACAGAGAGAGACATTGAGACAGGGAGACAGAGAGAGAGAGAGAGAGAGACAGAGAGAGACAGAGAGAGAGAGAGAGAGTGAGGGAGAGAGAGACAGAGAGAGACATTGAGACAGTGAGACAGAGAGAGACAGAGAGAGACAGAGAGAGAGAGAGAGACAGAGAGAGGGAGAGACAGAGAGAGACAGGGAGACAGAGACAGAGAGAGACAGAGAGAGAGAGAGACAGAGAGAGACAGTGAGAGACAGAGAGACAGAGAGACAGAGAGAGACAGAGAGAGACAGAGAGAGACAGAGAGAGACAGAGAGAGACAGAGAGACAGAGAGAGACAGAGAGAGACAGAGAGAGACAGAGAGAGACAGAGAGACAGTGAGACAGTGAGAGACAGAGAGACAGAGAGAGACAGTGAGACAGAGAGAGACAGTGAGAGACAGAGAGACAGTGAGACAGAGAGAGAGACAGAGACAGAGACAGAGAGAGACAGAGAGAGACAGAGAGAGACAGAGAGACAGAGAGAGACAGAGAGAGACAGAGAGAGACAGAGAGACAGAGAGAGACAGAGAGAGAGAGAGAGACAGAGAGAGACAGAGAGACAGAGAGACAGTGAGACAGAGAGAGACATTGAGACAGAGACAGAGACAGAGAGAGAGTGAGGGAGGTACCGTATCTCTACCATGCTAGGCAGTCTGTTCCTGCTGAACGCGCTGACGTGCGGTCTGGAGGTGTGCATGGCTGCAGGCACCATCTACATCCCACCGCTGCTGCTGCAGGCCGGCATGGAGGAGCGCTACATGACCATGGTGCTGGGTGAGTGACCGCAGTGTGATCGCAGTTTGACCCTCCCTGTGGAACCACCATTTAAAGAACCCTTTTAGGTTCCACGTAGAACATAGGGTGGCTGAGGCTCAGGAGGTAGAGCCAGCGTCTAATGATCGCAAGGTCGGGAGAACGACGGTTCGAAGGTCGAGGTGTCCTCGGGCAAGACACTGAACCCACAAATTGCTCCCAGTGAGCGGGCCGGCGCCTTGCATGGTGGCTTGCCGCCATTGGTGTGTGAACGTTTGTGTGAATGCATGGGTGAATGGGTGAATGAGAGGCCGTTGTGAAGCGCTTTGGAATAAGGTGCTATATAAGTCAGTCCATTTACCATTTAGGTGTTCCAGAACACAGAAAGGTTCTATATGGAAACAACAGGGGTTTTGCAAAGAGGTCTAAATGACCACAAATGAGGTGAAAGAAAGTTATATGTGACACGGTCTGGTCAGCATGTCGACAACTGACCGCAAATGACCACAAAGCTATAAACAAAAAAGGGGTTTTCCGGGTTTTTGGGCATATTACCAAAGTGCTCACTCAAGAGCACACTTGCTATAACAAACAACACTTTTAGCATCACTAAATAGTTAATTTAATTTGGTGAATTGGATTCGCTGTTTCTTCTGCCGTATGCTACATAATGCTAAGTCATGCAAGGCATGTAAACAAACTGACGTTTTAGGACGTGTTCAAAAGCAAGGAATGTGTGATCATCTAATTATGTGTAGTTATGTGTTTTTAGTATGTTGATGTTCTATCTAGCAGCTGTTTGGCGGGTGTGTTTGGATTCAGAGCGACTTTCTCCGGTATTTGGTTTGAGGTGTACCAACATTCAAATAAGCATAATCTTCTTCAACTATTTTCAATGTATGACACATCATCATTTGAAAGCTTACAATCTGCACTTTCATAATCTGGAAAAAACAGAAAAATGACCTTGTCCTACTTCACCAGACCCTGTCACATACGTATGACCTCTCTCTAACCCCCTCCCTCTCTCTCTCTCTCTCTCTCTCTCTCTCTCTCTCTCTCTCCCCCCTCCCTCTCTCTCCCCCCTCCTTCTCTCTCCCTCTCTCTATCCCTCTCTCCCCCCTCTCTCTCTCTCCCCCCCCTCTCTCTCTCTCCCCTCCCTCCCTCCCTCTCTCCCTCTCCCCCTCCCCCCCCCCTCTCTCCCTCTCTCTCAGGAGTGGGCCCAGTCCTAGGGGTGATCTTTGCGCCGATGATCGGCTCGGCCAGTGACTCGTGGCGTGGTCGTTACGGTCGCCGACGGCCGTTCATCTGGCTGCTGTGTGGCGGCTTCCTGCTAGGCCTGCTGGTCATGCCCCACGCCGGCTACCTGGCCTCCCTGTTCTCCCCATGGCGCCCCCATGGGCTGGAGTTGGTACTGCTGGCCGGGGCCGCGTGTCTGATGGAGTTTTGCGGCCAGGTGAGGTAGAACATTTAAGAATATAATTTGTCGGGGCGCTTAGGTGGCGTAGCGGGTTAAGCGTCGATCATGTAACCGTAGGGTTCCCGGTTCGATTCTGGCCGCCGACATATCCTGCATGTCATCCCTTCTCTCTCTCTCACCGATCCTGCATGTCATCCCTCTCTCTCTCTCTCTCTCTCTCACCCATCCTGCATGTCATCCCTCTCTCTCTCTCTCTCTCTCACCCATCCTGCATGTCATCCCTTCTCTCTCTCTCTCTCTCTCACCCATCCTGCATGTCATCCCTTCTCTCTCTCTCTCTCTCTCTCACCCATCCTGCATGTCATCCCTCTCTCTCTCTCTCTCTCACCCATCCTGCATGTCATCCCTTCTCTCTCTCTCTCACCCATCCTGCATGTCATCCCTTCTCTCTCTCTCTCTCTCACCCATCCTGCATGTCATCCCTCTCTCTCTCTCTCTCACCCATCCTACATGTCATCCCTTGTCTCTCTCTCTCTCACCCATCCTGCATGTCATCCCTCCTCTCTCTCTCATCCATCCTTCCTGTCATAATCTCTACTGTCTCTATCAATAAAAAGAAAAATACGGTTGGGACTGCCCCACTAAATATGTTAATAAAAGAAAAGCCAAAAATTACTTAAAAACTAAAACAAAGGAATATTATGTTGTCAATACACCACCTCTGCATTTAACTCAACTTGTTAAGAGGGTCAGATTTAGGATTTGATTTGATTAGATGTATTGGGATCCTCATTACCTCTTCCTGGGGTGGACACAGAACAGACAGGCGTGTTTTATAGTCATGGAGCTTTTCCCTGGACAGCAGAAAGAGGATGGTACAATAAACCTTATCATGCCAGTGATATGGTGAGGTCCTCTCCCAGAATGCAGCAGCCACTACTCTTAAACCCCTGGGATGCCATTTATCATAGCGCCCATAACTTTATCACAGTTCACAGTTGTATTACCTCGTTAAAGAACCTCGTTAAAGACCGCACCATCACTCTCTAGTTGTGTAAACTGCTCCGCTGCATACGTCACTGCATACGTCACTGCATACGTCACTGCCTACGTCAAGCTCCCGGCTTACGTCACCTTGTTATTAAATGATAAGAACGTTACCAAACTCGTTCTCGGGGCTGGTTAATTCCTGAGGTTTTCTCAGATCTGCTTTTAGTCTCGGTGCATCTCCCTGCTGGAACCACAGACTACTAATTACAATTTGTAAATTAAAGAAAGGTTAAATAAAAACACTGTATTAGCTAGCTAATGAGCTACTTTGCAAGAACACTTAGCAGGCGTTTAACAGTTCCTGTTGTTGTTAATGATCCTCTAACGGACCCGCCAGACCTGCTTCACGCCCCTGGAGGCGCTGCTGTCAGACAGGTTCCCAGCGGAGCCGGAGAGCACCAAGGCCTTCTCTGTCTACTCCCTCATGATCAGCCTAGGGGCCTGCATAGGGTAGGTACACCTCTTCCTCTACACCTCCTCCTCCTCCTCCTCCTCCTCCTCTACACCTCCTCCTCCTATCTCTCTCTTCTTTTCTTTCTCTCTCTCTTTCTCTCTTTCTCTCTCTCTCTCACTCTGTATATCATTGTTTTCTCTCTCTGGGTCTCTCCCTCTACATTTACATTTTTGGCATTTAGCAGACGCCTTATTCCAAAGCGACTTACAATCAATACTAAGTAAGTGAATCATCTATCCACCAGTCGTAGCAGGAAGAGTAATCTAGCTCAGGCCAGGGGCCATTGGCAGTCTCTGTGATAGACGAAGAAGGAAATATCTTTTAATAGACACAGTATAGGGGGGAAGCAGGTGTCTCAGGAGACGCAGTGCTGGGGGGTAATAGATGTCTCAAGAGGAGCAGTTAAGGTGTAACCTGAAGAGATGGGTCTTCAGTCTCCGACGGAAGACGACTCTGCAGTGACTCTGCAGTTCTGACAGCTTCTCTCTCTCTCTCTCTCTCTCTCCCCCTCTCTCTCCCTTTCTCTCCCCTCTCTCTCTCTCTCTCTCTCTCTCTTACATTCATTCCTCTACCTTTCTGACACTCATCTCTCTCTGTCTCTACCTCTTTTCAACAAATACCTGATATGTCAGAATCAGAATCAGAATCGCTTTTATGACATCTCGATGTACAAGTGCACAAGAGTACAATTCTCTGACTTCCTTCCATTCTTTGGTTCCTCAACATTGGCAGCATCAAGATACAAAAAGTAACTAAGTAACATAAGTAATACTACAGTAATAAAGTCATACAATAATAAGTAAAGTAAATACTAATACTAATGTCATAAACGTGAGCAGGAAGTGAGCGTGTCTAACTGCCACCTGCAGAAGTTTTCGGATGACTCCTCTATCGTCGGTTACATCACAGACGACAGGGATGAGGAGTACAGGGCCCTGGTGGAGAGCTTCGTGCAGTGGTGCGACACCAACTACCTTTTGCTTAACACCAGCAAAACAAAGGAGTTGGTGGTGGATTTTAGGAGGAAGAGAAGGACCCCAGCCCCCATCACCATCAAGGGGGTGGAAGTCGAGAGGGTGGACTCCTACAGGTACCTGGGAGTACAAATTAATAACAAACTGGACTGGACTGACAACACCGAGGCTCTTCTCAGGAAAGGGCAGAGCAGACTGTTTTTCCTGAGAAGGCTGAGGTCTTTCGGTGTCTGCAACAAGCTGCTGCAAATGTTTTATCAGTCGGTGGTTGCCAGCGTTCTGTTCTTCGCCGTGGCCTGCTGGGGTGGAAACATCTGTGCCAGGGATGCTGCGAAGCTAAACAAACTGGTGAAGAAGGCCAGCTCTGTGGTGGGGACCGGGCTGGACAGCCTAGAGGTGGTGGCAGAACAGAGGATGGGGAAAAAACTGGCGGCCATGCTGGCCAATCCCTCCCACCCGATGTACTGCGAGCTGGCAGGGATGAGGAGCAAGTTCAGCCACAGATTTGTTCTCCCCCGTCAAAGTACAAAAAGATTTGGACAGTCCTTTATTCCAGCTGCACTCCGACTCTACAACCAGGCCCTGCAGGGTGGGGGAGACCTGGAGATGGAACTTTTGGAACTTTTTACTTATTGAGCCTGCACTGTTTTATGTTTTTTATTGAATGTTTTTCTGTTTTCTGTACTGAATGTTTTCTGCCCTAACTGAGCTGTTTGACAACAAAATTTCCCCATTGGGGACAATAAAGGTTTTCAATCAATCAAAAAACCGTCTGTGTGATCTGATCCCCCCAGCTTCCTGCTCCCGGCCATGGACTGGAGCCACGACTCCACCGCCACCTACATGGGCGGCCAGGAGGCCTTCATCTTCTCCCTGCTCACCCTCATCTTCCTCGGCTGCCTCCTCAGCACGGCCCTGATCTCCGAGGAGGGGGCGGGGGGGCGGGAGGCGAGAGGAGGAGGAGGAGGGGAGGTGTCCCGGAAGACAGCAGAAGCCAGCTCCTTCCTCAAACCTTCCGGCGGCGGTTTGAAAAAAAGTAGCCGTTGCTGCGTCCCGCCGCTGTTGCCGCGGTTACGCCGCGTGTGTATCGTGGCGGCGCGGTGCGTGCCGATATGTGTGTCTGGCGTGCTGCCGCGGCTGTATAAAGCGTACGGCGTGTGCGCGCGCATCCCCGCGGTCATCCTGCGGCTGTTCGTGGCCGAGCTGTGCAGCTGGATGGCGGTGATGACCTTCATGATGTTCTACGCCGACTTCATGGGGGAGGGGCTGTACGGGGGGGTCCCCAACGCCGCGCCGGGCACGCGGGAGAGACAGCGGTATGACGAAGGTGAGAGGACAGGAGGGAGGTTTGTTTTGTTTTGTTTGAGTTATTTTTTACTGTATCATCATATCTCTAAACTGGTACAATTTCTGTAGAAATGTGAAGTGTGAAGTGTGCTTGCCCCTCACAGCCAGTAGGGGGCAGGTCAGAGGCCTCTAGGCCACCTCCCTCGCCCTCTCTGCCTGTGCCTCTCTAGGTGTCTCTCCCTCCCTCTCTAAACGTCCCTCTCTGCCTCTCTAGGTGTCTCTTCATCTAAACGTCGCTCCCTCTCCTCTATGTCTCTCTAAACGTCCCTCCCTCCCTCTCTAACGATGTCTCTCCCTCCCTCTCTCCCTCCCTCCCTCTCTAAACCTCCCTCCCTCTCTAAACCTCCCTCTCCTCCCTCCCTCTCTAACCCTCTCTCCCTCTCTCCTCCCCCTCTCTCCCTCCCTCCCTCCCTCTCTCCCTCCCTCTCTAACCCTCCCTCTCCCTCCCTCTCTAAACCTCCCTCCCTCTCTCCCTCTCTCCCTCCCTCTCTAACCCTCTCCCCTCTCCTCCCTCTCTCTCCAGGCGTGCGTATGGCCAGCCTGGGTCTGCTCCTGCAGAGTGTGACGTCGGTGGTGTGTTCGTTGCTGCTGGGCCGCTGGGTGGTGTGCGTGGGGGCGCGGGCCGTGTACGTGAGCAGCGTGGTGGTGCTGGCGGTCGCCACGGCGGTGATGAGCCTCTCTGACAGTGTGCTGGTGGTGACCGTCATGGCCGCCACCACGGGGTACACCTACTGTGTGCTGCAGGTGCTGCCCTACACGCTGCTGTGTCTCTACCACTCTGAGAGACAGGTGAGACACACACACACACACACACACACACACACACGCACACACACACACACACACACACACACACACACACACACACGCGCACACACACACACACCCTTACACACTGCTGTGTCTGTACCACTCTGAGAGACAGGTGAGACACACACACACACACACGCATACACACACACACACACACACACACACACCCTTACACACTGCTGTGTCTCTACCACTCTGACAGACAAGTAAGACACACACACACACACACACACACACATACATACACATTTGGGGCGGCTGTGGTTCAGTCGGTGTCTAATGATCACAAGGTCACCAGATTGGCGGTTCGAACCCCGGCTGGCCACATGTCGAGGTGTCCTTGAGCAAGACACTGAACCCCAAATTGCTCCCAATGAGCGGGTCGGCAGCTTGCTTGAATATACCCATGGCTGTTTAAAAGCAGTTCAGTTTTGTCCTCGTTTAACTTTAAAAAGTTCTTGTTCATCCATTTATTGCCAGCTGATAGACAGTTAGCGAGGGAGCTAATAGCATTAGAATCATTCGGTTCAAAAGAGATATACGACGGCCGTAGTGACCCGTGTTTCCATAGCAGCCGTTGCGCAGATCCAGATGAGGGTTTGAGTCGTCGTCACTGGAGGGAGGGAGGAGTGTGTTTGTCCCTTCGGTCCTCTGTGTCCCCCGCGCTGTCGGCTAGCAGGCAGGAGTCTAGAGGAGGGGGGGGGGGGCTGTTGTTGACGTCTCAGTGATTGTGATGTTCTCTTCCTTGTTCAGGCTGTCTTTATCAGCGTGTGAATCCTTCATATCTGTTCTCTCTGCTTCCTCCCATATCCTCTCAGCAGACTGTCAGATGGCGTGTCATACTGTCATACTGTATATCTGACCCACGCATCTTCATTACTTCCTGAGAACTACCCGTGATATTATAAAATATAGATTTTCTTTTTTCTTTTTTAATAATATTTAATATATATAATAGGTATAAAACGTGTCCAAACATTTTCTACAACTAAATCAGGACCAAACTGAGATTCTTGTCATTGGACCAAAACCACAAAAAGACAAATTGTCGAATACCATGAGAACCTTACTTTCAATCTGCAAACATGAAGCTAAGAATCTAGGTGTGATTACTGATTATAGATTCTGACTTAAGCTTTGAGCCTCACATCAAATCTATCACTAGAAATGCTTTTTATCATCTACGGAATATTGCAAAAGTTAGACATTTTTCTCTGGCAAGCTGATGCAGAAGTGTTAATGCATGCTTCTGTTATTACCCGTTTGGACTATTGTAACAGTCTCCTTTCTGGTCTTCTGAAGAAAGCTATTGGCCAGCTGCAATTAGTCCAAAATGCAGCAGCGAGAGTTTTAACCAAAACAAGCAGAAGAGCTCATATAACTCCTATTTTAGAGACTCTACACTGGCTTCCTGTTAAGTTCAGAATATATTTCAAGATCCTTCTGCTTGTTTATAAAGCTCTCACTGGCACAGCACCAGAATATCTGAAAGACCTTTTGCTAGCATATCAGCCCAATAGAGCTCTCAGGTCTTCTGACGCTGGTTTTCTCTGTGTACCACATGTACAAAAGAAGAGATTTGGTGAGGCTGCATTCTCATTTTATGCTCCAGATTGTGGAATGCACTGCCAGTTTACATTAGGGATGCAACCTCAGCACATATGTTCAAGTCAAGACTAAAAACCCATCTTTTTAATATTGCCTTTAAATGACAAAATAATTACACACACACCCACACCCTCACACACCCACACCCTCACACACCCACACCCACACACACCTACACACACACCCACAACCACACCCTCACACCCTCACACACACACACACACACACACACACACACCCCCCCCCCACCCACACCCACACCTCTCTCTCTCCTCTCTCTCTCCTCTCTCAGGTGTTCTTCTCCAGCTCCAGGCCTTCCTACCCGGTGGAGGTCGACCCCCCCGCCCACGCCAGGCTGCTGCTGACCCCCGACCCCGACAGCGTCCACAGCCCCTCCCCCTCCTCCCCTCTGCTGCCCCCGGAGAGGGAGAGGGAGGGGGGGGAGGGGGAGAGGGGCATGTGTCTGGACATGGCCATCCTGGACAGCGCCTACCTGCTCTCCCAGGTGAGGGTGTGTGTGTGTGTGTGTGTGTGTGTGTGTGTGTGTGTGTGTGTGTGGGTGGGTGTGTATTACCTCAGGTATAAACCCCCTCCCCTTCCCCCCAGGTCCTCCCAGCCCTGTGTCTGGTGTGTGTGTATGTGTGTGTGTGTGTGTGTGTGTGTGTGTGTGTGTGTGTGTGTGTGTGTGTGTGTGTGTGGGTGTGGGTGGGTGTGGGTGTGTGTGCCTGGTGTGTGTGTGTGTCTGGTGTGTGTGTGTGTGTGTGTGTGTGTGTGCCTGGTGTGTGTGTGTCTGGTGTGTGTGTGTGTGTGTGTGTATGTGTGTGTGTGTGTGTGTGTATTACCTCAGGTATAAACCCCCTCCCCTTCCCCCCAGGTCCTCCCAGCCCTGTGTCTGGTGTGTGTGTATGTGTGTGTGTGTGTGTGTGTGTGTGTGTGTGTGTGTGTGTGTGTGCTACTCCATATATAACCCCCTCCCCTCCCCCCAGGTCCTCCCAGCCCTGTGTCTGGAGTGTGTGTGTGTGTGTGTGTATTACCTCAGGTATAACCCCCTCCCCCTCTCTCCCAGGTCCTCCCAGCCCTGTGTCTGGGCTCCATGGTCCAGCTGTTCGACAGCGTGCGGGCGTACATGGCCTCCGCCTGCTCCCTCAGCCTGCTGGCTCTGCTCTGCTCCTCCGGTATCATCTACAACCGCCACGACCTCTGACCTCACGCACCGCCAGGGTCACAGGGACCAGGGAACCAGGGAATCACTGTTGTGGCCCTAAGCTGGGCGGCTGTGGCGCAGGAGGTAGAGGCTGTAGTTCAGGAGGTAGAGCCGGCGTCTAATGATCGCAAGGTCGACAGATCGGCGGTTCGAGCCCCGACTGGCCACGTGTCGAGGTGTCCTTGGCAAGACACTGAACCCCCAAATTGCTCCCAGTGAGCGGGCCGGCCGGCGCCTTGCATGGTAGCTTGCCTACCTCGCCATTGGTGTGTGAATGTTGTGTGTGAATGAGAGGCGGTTGTAAAGCACTTTGGAATAAGGCCGCTATATATTTTATTGTAATGCCAATTCTGAACCACTAGGGGTCGCCGTTGCATCGCCACAACCTGCCTGGCCTTCACACATCAAAATGGAAGCTAACGTCATGTTCGTCTCCAGAAGGCGGATTCTTGTAGGCAACTCGTCAATGTTATTATTAATGTTATTATTAATGTTATTATGAAGCTAATCAGCAGAGATCAGTCTGACAACCACCTACCCCACAACTTATCTACCTAACTTATCTACATATCTTGTGTGCTTTCTGCTTTTGGGACAATGTTTACATTTTAACATCATTTTTAATTATTCAGATTGTTTGAGAACGACTCACTGTGTCTTCTGAGTAAGACAATGTGAGACAATGACGTCAGCACAATCATCATAAACCCTATGTTTTTATAAGCCATAAATAACACTGAAGGAAGTAGCGTGTCGAACTGTAGGGTCAAGGATTCTACTCTGACAAACACATGTAAGACCTGATGGAGCTGGTCGGTCTAGTTTTCAAGGCGAGGCCTATATAAGTTTATTTATATAGCAACATTTCATACAACAGGGCAAAGTGCTTTACATACATTATTAAAATACAACAAGAGGAGAATAGTAAACAGATTAAACAATACAAATAAAATGATAATAATATAATAAATATTTATATATAGGATATGTATAAATATTTAATAAGATAATAGAAATGTGGAAAAAAAGACATGGATGGAAGTGTTTAATCAGTTGCAAAACATGAAGGTTTTTAGCTTAGATTTAAATATTTATAGGGTTTGGGCCTGTTTGATTTCTTCAGGGAGTTTGTTCCAGGAGCATGCGGCAGCGTGACTGAAAGCTGCTTCACTGTGTTTTGTTTTCACTCTTGGAATGATTAGCTGATTAGTCTCAGCTGACCTTAGGGGCCTTGTGGGAATATCGGGTGGGAGGAGATCTGATGTACATCTAGAGATGTATTTTGGTCCAAGACCATTTTGTGATTTGTATGTAATTAAGAGTACTTTGAATTCAATTCTCTGACAGACTGGTAGCCAGTGTAGAGATCTCAGGATTGGTGCAATGCGTTCAAACTTCCTTTCAGGGTATATTTGTCTTTGACCTTTGACCTGTGAGCGCTGAGAAGTGTGGTATAAACGAACATTAACGCCATCTGAAGGACGTGAAGTTCTCTCCACGCAGACCCTTTCTCTCTTTTTCTGTTGTTACATTTAGGCACATTTCAGATCGTTCAGAGTCTTTATAGATATTTATAGAAGAGAGTTTATACATATATTTCTATGAGATATTTATCTACTGTCTGTTAGTGTGGCATAGTGGAATTTGTATGGGGAACGGGTAACTTACAAGTATGACTGTGGGAATGACCAACGGGTGATTTACTCGACAAAATATTTCCAGAGAATGTCTTTGTCATACGGTGTCTTAATCTCTGTGCTTAACCGACAATTACTTGAAAACCTTTAATCGAAAAGTGGTCGATAAAGTGTCAGTATTGTATCCCTCAGGAAGGTCAGAGCCGGTGGAAATGTTTATAAGAGTAAATAAAGGTTTATGTTGTGCTTTTTAAATTATTATATATATATATAATATTATTGTTCAGTTATGTGTTGTCATGTGTGTGACTGTGTGATATTGGGCCTTGCATCACAAAATGAAGTTCCATTAAACCAAGTGCCTCTATCAGCTTCCAGCTTCTTTATTGAATATTCTTTTTGCCGTTTGTGAAACTGAAATACAAGAATATTTACAGTCACGTCAACATCAATGAAATACAACATAAAAATCTAAAACACAATTTTGGATAGAAAACAGTGATAATAACTTAGTGAATCTTGAGGATTTATCAACACAGTCTCTGGCGGTGGTGGGTGAGGCTAACAGGCTAAAACGTTCATCCTGTGTTATTTGGCGTTCAGGAGGCCTGTACAGAATGGGATGGTGATGTTTTGTATCTCGCTGTTCTTGTTTTGGGGATCTGGAGTTGGGTTGGTTCTGTTTCTGGTTTGGTGATTTGACATTTTGGCTCTGGTAGGTGGCAGCCAGGCTCTGAAGACAAAGTCCTCACACACATTTCCTGTTATGGATGATGTCATGTGTCTGGTGAGCAGCTGTCATATTATCCTGGGGAATGTGTCCCAGAATGCAACTCATTCAATTCAAAGTCAATGAGGGACTAAATGGAACATCTTGACTTTGTGTTGCAGCTTTTACACATTCTTTTACACGTTTCTTTTATTTTTTTGCCTTTTTTGCCTAAATAATAATACAACAATAGTCATCAATAAAACACACAATAGCAATAATATAAACTACATAATAAAACAAGAATAAACCAATAAACCATACAACAAAGATAAACAGAATAACCAAATAATATAAGAAATACTATAAGATTTAAACAAGTAAATACATATACAATATATACAAATATATACAATATATACAAATATAGAGATTAATCAACTAACATCAAAAGATACATTTAGAAAAGAATACAGTCAATTTAAAGGCAATATTATTAATATATACATATACATATATAAGATGGGTGACGTTTCCAAAATAAAGGCAAAAGACAAGGCCCATCGAGCGGCAACCAATGACATCTCTCGTTTTAGGGCGAGCCTCCGTGCTTTCGACCAATCAGAGGGGCGGAATTGGACCCGTACCTCCGAGTGTACAGCAATGCAGGCTGCGTTCGTAAACACGCTCCGGCACTCTGATCAGCACTCACGGAATGCCCCTCGTCCAATCAAATCACTCTGTCCCTCCATGACGTCAGGCCCAGTGTGCGCTCCGGCGCCTCCGGAGGGACTTTACGCACGCAGCCTTGGTCATGTGATGATCCTCCAGCATGCCAACATGGACCCGTGGCAGAGACGGGGTTCCTCTCTCCAACAATAACACGACGCAGGACAGAAGAGAAACTTGAAGCACACATTTCCTCGAAGCATATTATTATATTCCGTGATATTATCTAAGGTAAGTTCACCCAACGCGGGTACATGTGGTTATTATAGGGGGGTTAGATCAGTATAAATAGAAATGTTGTGACCAGACCAGACGCTCCGAACTTGAGACGCGTGGATTCCTCCAACCCTGCCCAACCCTGCCATGCCTTCATGTCACACGCACTTTAAATGCTGTATATACTGTGTGTATAACATTTATATTGCGCTTTTGCATCGTTAATGTTTGCGTAATTACGCACTTCTTAGGGAAGGCCTGTGGCGTGCGGGTCTCACGCATCTGGGCGTCATGTGAGCATGTTTACAAGGAGGAGCTTGCAGGGTTACAATGCGCTGCGTGCGTCTGCGTGTGTGCCAGTTGCAACATTGTATATTGTATATTGTGTATATATGTATTGTATATTCGCTATGATTGATGATCATAAGGAGTGGATGGTAATAGCATACATTTAATGCTACCTTATTCATTCTTTAATTCACTATTTCCCAACTGTTGATAACCATCCACAATTTGCTTTATTTGATTACCGTGTAGGCCAGGATCCTATTTAGATTATTTAATGGCAAGGCAAGTTTATATTTGTATAGCACATTTCATACAACAGGGGCAATTCAAAGTGCTTTACATAGCCTACATTATTAAACAATGGCCTACATTATTAAACGATAGCCTACAGCAAGAGGAGCATAGTAAGAAAATGAAAAATGACAATGAATAAAAGCAAATATAATAAGTAAATAGATAGTAAAACATTCAATAAGACAATAGTTAATGGATAAAAGATATTGGTAGTGTTTGTGTTGTGCAACATTGTATATGCACTGCGCTATGATTGTTGATCATAAGGAGTGAATGGTAATAGCATACATACAATTAACGCTACCACATTTAATTTTTAATGGACTATTTCCCCAACTGTTGATAAACATCCACAGTTCGCTTCATTGAATGACCTTGTAGGCCAGGATCCTAGATGATGATGATGATCCTAGATCTTAGATGATTTCATCATAGGCTATAATGTTATTGTGCAAAAGTATATATATTTTCCCCTTTAAATCGTAAGCATTTCCACACGGCTGCGGCGCAGGAGGTAGAGCCGCCGTCTAATGATCGCAAGATCGGCAGATCGGCGGTTCGAGCCCCGGCTGGCCACATGTCGAGGTGTCCTCGGGCAAGACACTGAACCCCAAATTGCTCCCAGTGAGCGGGCCGGCCGGCGCCTTGCATGGTAATTTGCCTACCTCGCCATCGGTGTGTGAAAGTGTGTGTGAATGGGTGAATGAGAGGCCGTTGTAAAGCGCTTTGGATAAAAGACGCTATATAAGTGCAGTCCATTTACCATTTATTTACCATCCCCCCTCCCCCATCCCGCCCCCCCAGGTTCTGGTGGTTCCTGTGGTTCTGTGCTGTACATCTGACGTCCCCTCTGCTGCATCTGGACCGGGCTGCACCGATGGTGTCGATACGCAGCCGGACGCTGATCTCTGAGAATGACTTATTTAGAGACAGCAGCAGCAGCGCGCTGGTCTCCATGGTGCTCGGGGAGGGGGGGGGCAGCGAGGGGGGCAGTGAGGGGGGCAGCTCTGTAACCTCCTGCTACAGCCCCGAGGCGGGGGACGCAGGGGGGGGAGGGGGGGGGCCGTCTCAGCTCCAGCCCCGGAGGAGAGGAGGAGGACGAGGAGGATGAAGAAGAAGAAGAAAGAAACGACAAAGAGGGGTTACTGCGGCTCTTTCTGACCTCCGCCTCCACCGTGGAGGAAGAGGATGAAGAGGAGGACATGCTACTACCCCCCATGCCCGAGTTCTCCATCCGCCTGCCCTCCCCCTTCTCCCCCACCCTGGAGGACATCGAGGAGTTCCTGAGGGAGAAGATGGAACTGGTCAGGGAGGGGCTGCTGGTCCCCGGCGGCGGCGAACCCAGAACTTACCAGGCCTCCTCCCCCCTCTCCCCCCCCTCCCCCGCCGCGGACGCCCCCCCCTGCCCCTTCTCCTCCTTCCTCCTAGATGGACACAGCCCCAGCCCCCCAGGGCAAACAAGCACTACCCCCACTACCCCCACCACCCCCCTGTCCCCCCCCAGCCCTCCCAGTCCACACCCACACCCCCCCCCCAGCCCAGCGGCAGCAGCAGTAGTAGCCCCCTCACCCCCTTCCCCCCCCCTCTCCCCTCCCTCCCCACACCCCCTCTCCCGTTCGGTGCTCCTGGGCGGGCAGCTGGTCCTCCAGCTCCAGTCCCTGCCTCTCGCCCAGTCCCTCCCCCAGACGGGCTCCCCTCCCGGGGCCTCGCACGGCGGCGTGCGCCTGGCCCACTTGGTCCTGGGTCTCCAGGGCGCCGTGGGGCAGAACTTTACCCTGCTGGCTCCCCAGCAGGTGGCTTCCTCCTGCGCCTCTACCACCACCACCGCCACCCTCCTGCCCCTGGCGGTGGGGGTGGGAGACCCCGGAGGGGGAGGACAAGACCAGAAGTACGTGAAGATCGCTCCTCTCCCCATCACCGTGACGACCCTGGGGGTTGCCGGGATAACCGCGGGAGTGTGTAGTCAAGGTGGTGTTGTTGGGGTTGGGGGTGGGGTGGGGGGCCTGGTGAAAGTGGGGGGGGGGCTCCACCACACGCGGGTGAACAGACTGCCCCCTACGGAGATGCTGAGGGTGCACAAGTGCTCGCACCCGGGCTGTGAGAAGATGTACACCAAGAGCAGCCACCTGAAGGCCCACTTCCGCAGGCACACGGGGGAGAAGCCCTACACCTGCAACTGGCCCGACTGCGGCTGGAGGTGAGAGGAGAAGTAGTAATAACAATAACAACAATAATAATAACAATAATAACAACAACAACAATAATAATAATAATAATAACAATAATAATAATATCCTTTATTTGTATAGTACGTTTCCTGCAAATGTTGGAGCTCAAAGACCTTTAATCATTGGTGTGGGTGAGAGTGTGTGTATATGTGTGTATATGTATGTGTGTGTGTGTGTGTGTGTGTGTGTGTGTGTGTGTGTGTGTGTGTGTGTGGGGGGGGGGGGGGGGGGTGGTAGAGATGGGAGTTATCTTCTATGATCATTCCTCTGTCTAATAATAATAATAACCTTTAAACGTTGCAGCTCATGTTGTGCTTTCAGTT
The DNA here is from genome assembly GCF_963989245.1 of Nansenia antarctica. Lineage (NCBI taxonomy): Eukaryota > Metazoa > Chordata > Actinopteri > Argentiniformes > Microstomatidae > Nansenia > Nansenia antarctica. The sequence continues at coordinate 47,795 of NW_027662404.1, read as the reverse complement.
CAAGTTAACTTTAAGCTGTGTGGATATGTTAATTTAATGTTGATTTAACATATCCACACAGCATAAAAATAATAATAGAACAATAGTAATCAATAAAACACACAATAGCAATTATATAGACTACAAAATAAAACGAGAATAAACCATACAACCCAAGGGTTATAGAACAAAGATAAACAAAATAACAAAATAATATAAGAATTACTATGAGATTTAAACAAGTAAATACATATACAAATATATGGAATCATCAACTAACATTAAAGATACATTTAGAAATAATACAGTCAATTTAAAGGCAATATTATTAATATATACCATATATAAGATGGGTGACGTTTCCAAAATAAAGGAAAAGACAAGGCCTATCGAGCGGCAACCAATGACATCTCTCGTTTTTAGGGCGAGCCTCCGTGGTTTCAACCAATCAGAGGGGCGGAATTGGACCGTACCTCCGAGTGTACAGCAATGCAGGCTGCATTCGTAAATACCCCTTCGGTCCCCGTGTGGGTGAGAGTGTGTGTGTGTGTGTGTGTGTGTAGTGCGCGTGTGTGTGTGTGTGTGTGTGTGTGGGGGGGGGGGGTGGTAGAGATGGGAGTTCTTCTATGATCATTCCTCTGTCTAATAATAATAATAATCTTTATTTGTATAGTACTTTTCCCTGCAAATGCTGGAGCTCAAAGACCTTTAATCATTATATAATCATAATTTAATTATTTAGTCATTTAAAGGCAATATTAAACAGATGGGTTTTTAGTCTTGACTTGACAATATTTGTAATGTAAACTGGCAGTGCATTCCACAATATGGGTGCATAAAATTAGCCTCACCAGATCTCTTCTTTTGTACATGTGGTAGACAAAGAAAGCCAGTAGTGATCGCCACAGTGGACATGACATGTTGTCTTACAACTAGGCCTGTAACAACTGTGACATAATTGTCTTAATGGCAATCTTGACTGTGTTCCCACACGCTAGCTAGCTGGCTAACAACAAAGAGCATGGCGTTAGCAGGCGACAGCTGCTCTTGCATGTTAATCACATCACAACATGCTGATAGAACATGAACACGCTAAAAGATTCAAGATTCAAGATTCAACATAGCTTTATTGTCCGTCACACAGTGACAGAAATTCTCCTTCGACAGGCAGAAGTGCAGCTCAAGAATACAGTTTCCACATTAAAAACACACATAGGTCACATACATTAATACCGTACATACAATAGAAACAGACAGACATAGCGGTGTTTATAAAATGTAGTGCCTGTTTAAAAAGTCCAGTCATTTAAAAATAATAATAAAAAACAGTGTGTATGGTTTAAAAAGCTAAAAGAAAAACAATGCGCTTTCTATTTTTAAAATGTTCAGGGCGGTGGTTGCCGTGGGGATGAATGACACACAACTACACATGACGAGATGACACACAGTCCCTTTTTTATTTATTGATGAGGATACATGTTACATTTTATGTTCAGAAATACATTTTATGACAATAAAGAGGCATGGTTTACTTCATAGGTTGCTGTGTTAGCACATTCTCTGGGTCACACAACAGTGAAACAATTATATTGTTAATCGCAATTATTTCTGAGACAATTAATTGTAGAGCAACATTTTTAATTGTTACAGGCCTACTTACAACATACTACATGTCATGAGTTAGGATAGTTATAGAGTTATAAACATCTGTACATACCATACTGTACATATCTACCTTAACTGTACATATCTACCTTAACTGTATATCTACCTTAACTGTACATAGCTACCTTAATTGTACACAGCTCATAACTGTATATACCTCTAAACTACCGTACTTGCCATACTGTACCTATCACTATCATTGTCATGTATTTATATCGTGTTTTTATATCACTATACTAGCACTTCTGGTTAGACGCTAAACTGCATTAACGTTATCTGGTACTCTGCAATGACAATAGAGTTTAATCTAATCTAACCTAATCTATCTGTTATTAACTCGAGTGAGTTTTGAGCATTGACTCTCGTCGACTCTTATCTTATCTACCTCCCGTGTCCCCCCCTCCCCCCTCCCCTCCCCTCCCCTCTTCCCTCTCCCCCCCCCCCCCTCTCCCCTCAGGTTCTCTCGTTCTGACGAGCTGTCCCGCCACCGCCGCTCCCACTCCGGGGTGAAGCCGTACGAGTGTTCTCTGTGTGAGAAGAAGTTCGCCCGCAGTGACCACCTGTCCAAACACACCAAGGTGCACCGCAGCCCACGGCCCGGCAGGATCGTCAGAACCACCGTCTGACCCCCCCTCCCCCAGCCCCCCCCCTGGCCTGGGCCTGGCTGTTTACCTGACCCAGTTACACCCCCCTGCCCCCTTACCACACTGCCCCCCCCCCCCCCCCGCCCCTAGCTCAGGCTGGCCCAGTCAGCGAGTCTGGGTCCTCCTCAGGACTCTGGTGCTACAGGAACAGAACCAGGCCAGAATCTGGAGCCTACAGCCCCCCTTCCCCCTTCCCCCCCCCACCCCCACCCCCACTGACTCTGACTCCTGCCCTCCTCCCTCCCTCCCTCCCTTTCTCTCTCTCCTCCCCTCCAGGGCCGTCGCACGGGTGCTATACAGTGAGCTAACAACCACTGCAGGGAAGGGATTGTTCTGCTTAAAGTGGATTTCCGGCCCTTAGGCGGGTTTCACACACACACACGCACACACACACACACACACACACACACTCTCTCTCTTTCTCTTCACCCTGAGCGGATGACAAACATGTGAGAGGCAGCTGCTAGGGGGTCTCGCAGCAAAGCCCTCCTCCCAGACCCCCGCTCACTCACTCACTCACTCACAGCCCCTCGTTGTTGCCTGTGTGTTCGTAACCCTGTCGGTTGATAGACCAGTGTTCTATATAGGATGTAGGGCTCGACATTAACGCCGTTTCACTTGTCCGGAGCAAGTAAAACCTTCGCCGGGGTTTGTTGGCGCGAGCACGACGACGCTGCTAGATCCTGGATCTGTTTACCTGTGTGCAGGAAGAACAACAGACGGCGCAGGCACCAGACCAGACTAGATGATCGTGAGTGAAGATATTATCAAAAGCGTACGGGTGATCGACAGGCGAGTCACTGCTTTGATAATATCTTCACTCCACGATCATCTAGTCTGGTCTGGCGCCTGCGCCGTCTGTTGTTCTTCCTGCACGCAGGTGAACATATCCGGGATCTAGCAGCGTCGTCGACGCAAAACAAAACAAACGAAAAGTCAACAAACCCGGCGCAAGTTTTACTTGCTCCGGACAAGTAAAATGGCGTTAATGTCGAGCCCTGGGATGTGACCCAACAACCTCAGAGTCTCTCTGAGAGCAGGCGGGCGCGTCTAGACCCCAGCATGTCCTCTCTCTTCCCTCAACGCCAAACACTTAGGCTACCCTCGATGCCTTTTTTCGCCCAATCACAATGCTCCGCTCCCCCAGGTTCCAACCAATCAAGAGGGACTACACACTTTCAGTGCTTTTACCAACCTATATCTGCTGTTATTCAACTGTGATTTGGTTCTTGCCAAACCAGGGGGGGGCCCTTTCATGACTTTTTTGGGTCATATTTACGTGTGAACTACACACATTGTATGATAAAAAAAAAAACGATAAGCTTGTCCGCTGCCTCCGCCTATAAGATCTACATTGTATGATGTACAGACCTATAAGCTCTTCCTCCTTCTCCGACTATAAGATCTACATTGTATGATCTAAAAAAAAACGATAAGCTTCTCCCTCCTCTTGACTATAAGATCTACTTTGTATGATGTACAAAACCTATAAGCTCTTTGTTTTTCTCTACCATTGAAATCAATGATCAGGGAATAAGAAGTCGCCCAGCTGGTATATGTTTTTGTTTGTTTTTGTTTTTTGTTTCCTTCTGGCTTTACGATGCAAAACCGATGTGAAGTACTGCTTTACCCCCGTACAGTGGCGGACTTACTGTAACCAGTTAGCAGACGTGTGTGTTTTAGGCCAGCGAGGAAAGCTAGTTGTGTATACCTGAAAAGGGCAGCTGATCTTTTAATCCTACCTTTTTAATCCAGCTCTTATTACATGAACGTGAAACATGTACCTGAACGTTTTAAAGTCGATATTACTTCGACATTCACATGTTTTACTGAAACATGTAAGCTAGCTATATATTTCTTGGTGGCTTCTCTCTCTCTCTCTAGAGGCCCCCTCCTCCTCCTCCTCCTCCTCCTCCCTCTCTGCCAGCGCATTAAGCTACCCCGGTGATGTGGACGTGGATGTGTGTTTTTCATATGCTGTTGGCATGGCAACCTGTGGTAATGTAATGTCACAAGTGATTCTGATCCGGTGCTATCTCGCCAGACGGAGGAAACGTGACTTAATGACGTGATGAGTCTGACTCTACTCCCCCCCCCCTCCCCCTCCTTCCTTAGAGCTCAGAGAGCCTTTCTCATAGGCCGGTAACTCAAACTGAGCCCCTCTCTCCTCTTAGTCACCAAGTGCAATTTATGTAAGCCAACGGTGCTTCTCCCTTCCTTTAGACATAGTGGAGGCTCGAACAAGCCCCCCCCCCTCCCCTCAAAGCAGCCTCCACTGCAAATGACTTGAACAAAAACGTTTTTTTGGAAACCGATAGAAGCCAAACTTTCAGGGAGGTCGAGGGACACCTAGCAGGTGACGGTTATAAACCGTCGTAACGGTTTCTCTCTCTCTCTAATAACCGAGTCGTGACCCCTTCAGCGGCACTACTACACTGGTGCTATGTCAGGTTCTAAAAACCGCCGGTCAAAGCTTCCAACGTTTATGAAACTGTTATGACGTGATTTTTTTTGTTTTGTTCCAATTTTTTTGTCATGGTTTAGAAGATTCTTGAATTCTTATTTTGTTTTTCCTTTTTGAAACCAGTGTAGCGACAAGCACTTGAGAAGATATTATCCACCCGACGTACTTCCGCATCGAACCATCCAGTACCATGATTCAGAGCTTGTGATGAGTAAAAGTCCTGGTTTTCTTTTTTTTAAAACGGTGCAGCTTTTCTTTTTTAACTGACAAACTCAGTGAGAAAGCACTTCAACATGTTAAGATCTGCACTTGTCGTCTTCACCTCTTACCATTACAGGGGTAAAAACAAACAAACAAACAAACAAAGGTTCCTATTCATTGTGTTTTTTCTGATGATTATAGATATAGCTATAGTTATGAAGAAACCCACACACACACACACAGAACAGAGACTATCGGTCGTGACTAGCTCTGTAACTAGCTGTCTAATGGCTTGGTTACACTCGACCAGGCCGAGACGTGTAAATACCCCCTCTGCCTTTTACCTCCAACCATCTCCCGTCAGTCGCAACCCGTGTCCACTCACTCACACAACTGTATCTGCTGAAATACAGGTTATATTTTTTTGAATACCAGAAATGCTATTTTCCTATGTATGAAAAATAAAGTACATAAATCTGAACACTCGATTGCACCTGCCTCGTCTGTTTGTTTTCTGAGCAACGTTTTTCCCTTTTCCTGGAAATTGTCTTTCTTCAGAGTTCAGAGACACACATATGGTGAATTTATACGAGACTCTTACCTCAGACAACACATGGTAGAAGTTTATATGTGACTCTCTTACATCTGACTGGATGAGTGTTGGCAGGGTACACCGACTGGAAGGGTAAACAACAGCGAGGATTGTGGGTTAGGAGGAGGGTGGTAGGAGGCACAATAAACCGCACCGAGGGAGTTTTCTGCGAGTATATCTGCCTGGGCAGAGGAGAATGCCATTGGCTCCAGGCCCTGCCAACGCTGGCATATTTCAGACACTTATTCCGCTGTTACAGAGCGAAGGAATGTGGGTGTACAACGCTGGAGAGAGAGAGAGAGAGCTCTTTTTCTGTTTCTGGGCTTTAGAGGCCAACTGGAATGTCTGGCTGTCAGTACAGTAGAAGTGACCAGGGCCGGGGGGGGGGGGCGTGACCAGGGCCGGGGGGGGGGGGGGGGGGGGGCGTGACCAGGGCCGGGGGGGGGGGGCGTGACCGGGGGAAGGAGAAGGTCAGGCTGCGTCTCGTGTCCAACAATGGAGACCGCGTTTGTTTACTCCCCTTCGCTGATCTGATAAGACGAGGTCGGTCGTATCTGACCAGTCAGTGGCTTCACTTAATGTGAATTGTCGGCCATGTTGTTTGTTTACCTATCCGGTTGTTTTTGATCAGATCTGTGAGGAGGAGAGCAGGGAGGAGGGAGGAGGGAGAAGGGAGGAGGGAGCAGGGAGGAGGGAGGAGGGTGGAGGGAGCAGGGAGGAGGGAGGAGGGTGGAGGGAGCAGGGAGGAGGGTGGAGGGAGGAGGGAGCAGGGAGCAGGGAGGAGGGAGAAGGGAGGAGGGAGCAGGGAGGAGGGAGGAGGGAGGAGGGAGCAGGGAGCAGGGAGCAGGGAGGAGGGTGGAGCAGGGAGGAGGGAGAAGGGAGGAGGGAGGAGGGAGCAGGGAGGAGGGAGGAGGGAGGAGGGAGCAGGGAGCAGGGAGCAGGGAGGAGGGAGCAGGGAGGAGGGAGAAGGGAGGAGGGAGCAGGGAGGAGGGAGCAGGGAGGAGGGAGCAGGGAGGAGGGTGGAGCAGGGAGGAGGGAGGAGGGAGCAGGGAGGAGGGTGGAGGGAGGAGGGAGCAGGGAGGAGGGAGGAGGGAGCAGGGAGCAGGGAGGAGGGAGGAGGGAGGAGGGTGGAGGGAGCAGGGAGGAGGGAGCAGGGAGCAGGGAGCAGGGAGGAGGGAGCAGGGAGGAGGGTGGAGGGAGGAGGGAGGAGGGAGGGAGGGAGGAGGGAGGAGGGAGCAGGGATCAGGGAGGAGGGAGGAGGGTGGAGGGAGGAGGGATCAGGGAGGAGGGTGGAGGGAGGAGGGTGGAGGGAGGAGGGAGGAGGGAGCAGGGAGGAGGGAGCAGGGAGGAGGGAGCAGGGAGGAGGGAGGAGGGAGGAGGGAGCAGGGAGGGAGGGAGGGAGGAGGGTGGAGGGAGGAGGGAGGAGGGAGGAGGGAGGAGGGAGACGCCCTTCTGGAAGGAGACGCAGCCCGGACACAGCGTAGAGGAACCAGGAGGACTGCAGGCCGCAGCCGCAGCCACAACAGCTCTGGCCAGAGGTTACTGTAGGTCAGAGACACACAGACTAGCGAGGCCGCCGCAGGAGCTGCTATTTACAATGCGAAGCTGCTATTTACACACAACGACCACTAGTTGGCCGCTTGTAAATTAGCCTGCTTCCTTCCTACACAGAAAAACTGCAAAGTAGCTTCATACTAGCTTATCCTGAAGTGATTTTGAAAATGTAAGGAACGTTTGAAGTCGTTTACTCTACCTTAAAAAAAAATTTAAAAAAAATGTATTGCCATGCAATCAACTTGTCAGTCAATTGTTGGAATTTTGGTATTAATTTGGAATTAATAGTGATCATATTAAAACAAATTAAAAGCAAAAGCAATGTTTTCTTTTCTTCGTGAGCTTAGAAGGATAAGGTTCTATCTCCGTTTAGGGCAGTTCAGAGATATTGAGCGTCAAAGTTTTTACATTCCATTATGTTTTGTGAGATGGAACCTTTGTATTTTATTAATTACTAACTCAAATTTTTTAAAAATAACACCACACAGGCATTAATAAACACCTAATGGATCAGATTATGTAAAAAAACTAAATTTTGACCAAAAATGGAGATAGAACCTTATAATTCTAACGTCACGTCTTGTCTTTGTTCTTTAACCATCCATGCTCCAGTCCAGCTGTTTGATGACCAGTACAGCTGGAAGGAAGGAGGCCAGTAGAGGCCAGTAGAGGCCAGTAGAGGCTAGTAGAGGCCAGTAGAGGCCAGGAGAGGCCAGTAGAGGCCAGTAGAGGCCAGTAGAGGCTAGTAGAGGCCAGTAGAGGCCAGGAGAGGCTAGTAGAGGCCAGTAGAGGCTAGTAGAGGCCAGTACAGGCCAGTAGAGGCCAGTAGAGGCCAGTAGAGGCTAGTAGAGGCCAGTAGAGGCCAGTAGAGGCCAGTAGAGGTCAGTAGAGGCCAGTAGAGGCCAGTAGAGGCCAGTAGAGGACGCCACTTCAGACTATTGACATTCCCCCTCCTCCTCCAGTCCAGATGGGCTACAGAACCTGAACAGCTGTCTGTCCAGTGAAGGAGAACACGACTGAATACAGTGTTCAGTCATCTGTCGCATGCATGGTTTATCTTAAAAACAACGTCAGCATGTGAAAAGTACACACTTTCTCCCCTAGAACAGCCGTGCCTTTTTACCTACTAAAAGAGCCGCGAAGCTGCTACTTACACACAACGACCACTAGTTGGCGCGTCTTGTAAATTAGCCTGCTTCCTACACAGAAAAACTGCAAAATTGCTTCATACTAGCTTATCCTTATGTGATTTAGAAAATGTAAGGATACCGGGTGGTAGAACGCACATATCTAGGGAAAGTCATGGAAGGAGGGTCCTGAAATTTGATCGAGTGCAAAGATAGAACATAGGGTTAGGGTTAGGGTCATGGCCGTTCTAGTGTTAAAAACCAAGTATCTTTCCTGTAAGGAGAGTCCTACACAAGTCACACATTATTTCAACCCTGCATGACTGTTCCAGCCTAACCCACTCATCTCGTACTGTTCATACAATAACCTTTTATACATAGAAAGCCTTTATTCATATCATGAACAGTGTATGAACTAATTTTTTTTATTTAACCTTTATTTATACAGGTAAAAACACATTGAGCCCCAAGGGCTCATTTTCAAGTGTGACCTGGGCCATATTCCACTAACGGTGGCTTAATATAGCGGCGCTATAATTAAATGCGGCGCTCAGGGACCTCGAGATTGGTATTCAAGCCTCAGGTGATTCCTCGAATGAGGATCAGCCTTGTGTCATCAGTGTTCACAGAAGACAGGCTTACAAATCTTCGATATGGGCGCGTGCACGCAGACATAAAAAGCCCTGAAGTGTCGATCTGTCGAAATGAAGATACTCCACTCTGCAGGGGTACTACATTTGCACAGCATTCCGAATTATTGATTTTTATGAAGACGGAAAAATAAGATGTAAAATAGTGCAATACTGCCGCAATTAACAAGGCGAGGGAAATGGTTTGGCAAGAAATTGCTGACCGATTAAATGCGTAGGTCATACTAGCCCCAGTTATTGTTATATGTTCATATTTTAATAAATGAATATTACTACTGTGGTGATATCCGCAGCAGGCTACAAACCGTCATATCGCCACAATGGCCTAGTGGTATCGACTGCTGCCATAGGATTTATTCGTCATTTTATATCAGTGGTTCGAATCCCTCTTCAGAGGCACTTTTTACTGCATTTCGTTGTCTGAATCTAATCTAAAATCTCATCTAAAAAAGTATTGTAGGCTATAAAATTATGGTGCAGGCTAATTTACAAGAACTGACACGATTACAATGGTGTTTGAAACCTTTGCATGAAATCTTCGGTTAAATGTAAAAAAAAAAAAAAATGAATGACTTAGTCAAGTCTCGAACTCGCAACCTTTGGAACTCGAGTCCGCAGTCTTACCACTACGCCAAACAGACCGCTGTGATGATGGTAATGCAAGTTGAGACAATTACTTCTTTTTTTTTTTACACTCTTTTCTTTATTGATCTATCGATTTATCTATCACACTTTCAAAATATCAAGTTATCTATCACACAATCAAACTATCTATCGATCGATCACACTTTCAAAATATCAAATTATCTATCTATCACACAGTCAAACTATCTAATCAAACTATCTAATCTATCTATCTCGTGTGAAGTGGGAACTAATATTTCCTAAAAGACACATGAGGAACTTTCGTTCAGGGTTTAGTTTCCGCCTGTGAGCCTGTTTTGACGCACGGATGACTATCCGCTTGTTAAGTCGTGACGTGTTTCCGGGGCCAAAGTTGGCTGAGGCGCTGTCTTCGAAATGGAGAAATAATAATAATAATTAATTATATTTATATAGCGCTTTTCCGAGGCTCAAATACCCTGACAATATGGAGAAACTGGAAAGTGCTGTGTCCCTTGTTGTATGAATAGATCCGAGTCTAAAAAACGATTAAACTGTCATTCTACCGCTGTAGTTCAGAGGTACTCTGGTGGAGGGAATTTCTGGTTTGACCCCGGAAATGGCTAAACGTCACTTTTGACGTCAGACTTAACAAGCGGCGGGACCAGGCTAATTATATCTGACTCAGAAGGAGCTCAAACAAGCAGCGAATTATTTGAGCCACATTGATGGCACCGAACGCAAGCTAACATTTTCGAGGCTTAGAACTTTATCGAGGCTTAGAACTTTATCGAGCTTTGTGGAATATGTTCACAGGCATACAACAACAACATCCACCACAAACAAATACAATACAAAACCTGGCCTACATAGTCTAAAAACTAAACTAAAAACGACATAGTCTAAAACAAAAACTAGTCTAAAATAGTCTAAGATAATCCAAACTTTCCGCCAATATAGACTAAAACTAAACTAAAACGACATAGTCTAAAACTAAAACTAGTCTAAAAACAGTCTAAGATAATCTAAAACTAAACTAAAACTACAAAACCTGAAACTAGACAGCTAATGGTCTAGGAACAGGGAGGGGACAGCAAACAAATCACGGAGTAGTGGGGTAGTGGTGGTCTAGTGGATAGTGAGTTGGACTTGTGATCGGAAGGTTGTGAGTTCAAATCCCGCCTGAAACCACACCACTACTAGTGTGCCCTCGAGTAAGGCACTTAGCCCTCAGTTACTCCAGGGGGAATGTCCCTGTAATTCGTAATTGTAAATCGCTTTGGATTAAAAGCGTCTGCTAAATGGCAAAATTATTAAAATGATGGACTCGCACTGTATCTCTCTCAGCAGAAGCTTGAAACTGGAAAGCTAACTAATGACCACCTGCTTTTGTGCTTTTCAGAACACGGAAACTTGCACATGGCTCTAATATAAAAACAACACACCGCATTTCACAACCATGTCTTTTTTTCATTCCCACTAGGACATGTATTAAATACATTTCAGATGTTGTTTAGAAACATAATTTCATTTTCCAATATCGAAGACATAAAAAAATGCCTAGGCTGCCACATAGTGGCCCAAAGCAACCAGGATACACACCACACGTGTATACAGTACATGTTTGTTCATGTTATTAACCTCATCCCCCAGGCTGTTATAAACCAAATCAAATCCACCTAGTCTAAACTAACCTATGAGCGACAACATCACACTATTTCTGATTGAAGTGGCAGTAAAGTGGAAGTCAAGCCACCTGGATACACCTGGAGATGCCATGCCTGGTTACCTCAACAAGACAGAAGAACACACACCTCCGACTCCACCTACACACCTACACACCTACACACCTACACACCTCTCACACTACACACATCTCCACATACACACCTCTCACACTACACACCTCTCCACATACACACCTACACACCTACACACCTACACACCTCTCCACCTACACACCTCAAGAGATTTGGCCTGAGCACAGAAATAGTTTCTTCCCACAGGCAGTCAGGTTGCTGAACAGATGAACCATGCACACTTTACACCCTGCACTAAGACCTTTACACCCTGCACTAAGACCTTTACACCCTGCACTAAGACCTTTACACCCTGCACTAAGACCTTTACACCCTGCACTAAGACCTTTACACCCTGCACTAAGACCTTTACATCCTGCACTAAGCACCTTGTACTGTATTGTTGTTGTTTTGTTTGTAATGTGGACTATGTTTGTCTGTGTGTGATACTACAGAGAGAGACGAGGCTGAAGAATGTCATTGTATTAATACATATGACAATAAACTTGAACTTGAACCTCCCACTCCGACTACAAACCTCTCACGCAAGTGTTGCTTCAGTGGTGTCATGCATGCCCCAATGACTTGGTAGTGGTAGTGGTCACCTACCTGTGTTGGTGTGTGTAATCCTGAACTAGATATGATCATTTTGTTGATGATAATATCATATAGTGGTTGTTGCCAGATGAGACAACAGAGGTGAAATGCACAGGGGGAGAAATGCGTTTCATTGTTTTTATTTTTACAGCCATTATGCAAGTTTCCATGATCTGAAAAGCTGCACAAAAGCAGGTGTCCAGTAGTTAGGTCATACGGGGTAGACTGTTATAATGCTGTTATAAGACTGTTATAAGACTGTCATAAGACTGTCATAAGACTGTTGTATAAGACTGTCATAAGACTGTCATAACATAATGTTATAAGACTGTTATAAGACTGTTATAAGACTGTCATAAGACTGTTATAAGACCGTTATAAGACTGTCATAAGACTGTTATAAGACTGTTATAAGACTGTTATAAGACTGTCATAAGACTGTTAGAAGACTGTTATAAGACTGTGATAAAACTGTTATAAGACTGTTATAAGACTGTTATAAGACTGTTATAAGACTGTCATAAGACTGTTATAAGACTGTCATAAGACTGTTATAAGACTGTTATAAGACTGTTATAAGACTGTTATAAGACTTATAAGACTGTTATAAGACTGTCATAAGACTGTTATAAGACTGTTATAAGACTGTCATAAGACTGTTAGAAGACTGTTATAAGACTGTGATAAGACTGTTATAAGACTGTTATAAGACTGTTATAAGACTGTTATAAGACTGTCATAAGACTGTTATAAGACTGTCATAAGACTGTTATAAGACTGTTATAAGACTGTTATAAGACTGTTATAAGACTGTCATAAGACTGTTATAAGACTGTCATAAGACTGTTATAAGACTGTCATAAGACTGTTAGAAGACTGTTATAAGACTGTGATAAGACTGTCATAAGACTGTTATAAGACTGTTATAAGACTGTCATAAGACTGTTATAAGACTGTTAGAAGACTGTTAGAAGACTGTTAGAAGACTGTTAGAAGACTGTCATAAGACTGTCATAAGACAGTTATAAGACTGTTATAAGACTGTTATAACTATAAGACTGTTATAAGACTGTTATAAGACTGTTATAAGACTGTCATAAGACTGTTATAAGACTGTTATAAGACTGTAATAAGACTGTTATAAGACTGTCATAAGACTGTTATAAGACTGTTATAAGACTGTTATAAGACTGTCATAAGACTGTTATAAGACTGTTATAAGACTGTTATAAGACTGTCATAAGACTGTTATAAGACTGTTATAAGACTGTTACAAGACTGTCATAAGACTGTTATAAGA
>NW_027662404.1:22120-27120 GCF_963989245.1 Nansenia antarctica | reverse complement strand
CCATCATGCCTTTGAATCAAAACATTAATGCTGCCACGACCCCTTTACTTTAAACTTTGAAATGGAACGTTCTCTGGCGTGCACCTAGATCCACAGTAATTGTTGGAATTGGAATGTAATGTCATGTATTACTGGCTTGTAGTGTGTTAGTAGACACACACACACACACACACACACACGTCGTCATATTTGGACAAGTAACTTGAGCTCTCGGACAAGTAAAAGATAAGTTCACTTGAAAAAGCTTAATGTCAAGCCCTGTTGTGTGTGTGTGTGTGTGTGTGTGTGTGTGTGTGTGTGTGTGTGTGTGTGTGCGCGCTTATATGTGTGTGTGTGTGTGTGTGTGTGTGTGTGTGTGTGTGTGCTTATATGCGTGTGTGTGTGTGTGTGTGTGTGCGTGGTGGATGAAACATTTCTATTCTAATGTTATTGAATGCTAGAGGTGTCTAGCCAGGCAGCTAGCCAGAGGAGACCTAGCGTCAGGCTGTCAGCAGTGTCAGGCTGTTGGCTCTGAGCTCTCTGAGTGAGTAGTGACTGTCTGGCAGGACTGACTGTGAGTCGGCCTAACACACACACACACACACACACACACACACACACACACACACACACACACACACACACACACACACACACACACACTCAAACATGTGGTTCAGGCAGGGAAAGGTTGCCATGCCAACACCATGCTCAAAAATAATCCATCTGAGCAGTTTTATGAATTTCCCCTGAACTGACTGTTTATTGTGTCTGTGGTCCCCTCTCCCTCTCTTCCTCCTCCTCTCTTCCTCCTCTCTCTCTTCCTCTCTCTCTTCCTCTCCTCTCTCTCTCTCCCTCTCCTCTCTCTCCTCTCTCTCTCTCTCTCTCTCTCTCCCTCCTCTCTCTCCTCTCTCTCTCTCTCTCTCTCTCCTCTCTCTCTCTCCTCTCTCTCTCCTCTCTCTCCTCTTTCTCCTCTCTCCTCTCTCTCTCCCTCTCTCTCTTCCTCTCTCTCTTCCTCTCCTCTCTCTCTCCCTCTCCTCTCTCTTCCTCTCTTCTCTCTCCTCTCTCTTCCTCTCTCTTCCTCTCTTCCTCTCTCTCTCCCTCTCTTCATCTCCCTCTCTTCCTCTCCTCTCTCTCTCTCTTCCTCTCTCCTCTCTTCTTCCTCTCTCCCCCCTCCTCTCCCCTCTCTCTCTCCCTCTCCTCTCTCTCTCTCTTCCTCCCTATCTCTTCCTCTCTCTCTCTCTCTCTCTCTCTCCCCTCTCTCTTACTCTCTCCCCCTCTCCTCTCTCTCTCTCTCTCCTCTCTCTCTCTCTCTCTCTCTCTCCCTCTCTCTCTCTCCCCTCTCTCTTCCTCTCTCTTCCTCTCTCTCTCTCTCTTCCTCTCCTCTCTCTCTCTCTCTCTCTCTCTCTCTCTCTCTCTCTCTCTCTCTCTCTCTCTCTCTCTCTCTCTCTCTCTCTCTCCCTCCCCAGCCAGGGGTTTGATGGACAGCTCAGTGACCCTGTGGCAGTTCCTGCTGCAGCTCCTATTGGACCCCGCCAACGACCACCTGATCTGCTGGACCAATGAGGAGGGAGAGTTCAAGCTGCTGCAGGCGGAGGTGGTGGCCAAGCTGTGGGGCAGCAGGAAGAACAAGCCTAGCATGAACTACGACAAGCTCAGCCGCGCGCTGCGATACTACTACGACAAGGTACTACACACCACACACACACCCACACACCAAGGTACACACCTAGCCTAGCCTAGCATGAACTACGACAAGCTCAGCCGCGCGCTGCGATACTACTACGACAAGGTACTACACACACCACACATACACCCACACACCAAGGTACACACCTAGCCCTACGATACTACTACGACAAGGTACTACACACACACACACACCCACACACCAAGGTACACACCTAGCCCTACGATACTACTACGACAAGGTACTACACACACCACACACACACCCATACACCAAGGTACACACCTAGCCCTACGATACTACTACGACAAGGTACTACACACCACACACACACCCACACACCAAGGTACACACCTAGCCCTACGATACTACTACGACAAGGTACTACACACCACACACACACCCACACACCAAGGTACACACCTAGCCCTACGATACTACTACGACAAGGTACTACACACACCACACACACACCCATACACCAAGGTACACACCTAGCCCTACGATACTACTACGACAAGGTACTACACACCACACACACACCCACACACCAAGGTACACACCTAGCCTAGCATGAGCTACGACAAGCTCAGCCGCGCGCTGCGATACTACTACGACAAGGTACTACACTCACCACACACACACACCCATACACAAAGGTACACACACCACACACACACACCCTGTTAAGGGCTGGTTTGGTAAGGGCAGGGCAGGGTAGGCCTGGTGGAGAGATGATTCACTCACTCAGTCAAGTGTGTTTGTTGCCAGTCACTTTGGATAAAGGCGTCTGCTAAACGCCAGAAATGTACATCTAAATGTAAATGTAAATGTAGCGTCGTGTCTCCCACGCTGTCTGTGGTCCGTCTGGGGTAGCGGTGGTCAGGGCTGATTGGCTGGTTTATTTACACAGACAGACAGGAAGGATGCAGACGTCCCACGCAGAAGGGCTTCCTGCCCTCTTATGTGTCTGTCTGTCTGTCTGTCTGTCTGTCTGTCTCCCTGACGGACAGACAGGTGTTTTACATTCTCTGCTGAAGTCCCTTGGATCCCTTCACGAGAGGAGAAGGAATATGTACACGTCAACATGTGGATCTGAGGCCGTTTGAAACACTAATTAACTCACATTCTCCTCTCTCTCTCTCTCTCTCTCTCTCTCTCTCCCCCTCCCTCCCTCCCTCCCCCCTCCCTCTTCCTCCCTCCCTCCCCCCTCCCCCTCTCCCTCCCTCCCTCCCTCCCCCCCTCCCTCTTCCTCTCTCCCTCCCTCCCCCAACAGAACATCATCAAGAAGGTGAACGGCCAGAAGTTCGTGTACCGCTTCGTGTCCTACCCCGACGTCCTGAAGGGGGAGCTGTCCTCTCGGCCGGGGGAGGGGGGGGGCGGGGGTGGGGTCGGCGGGGAGGGGCTGGCGGTGGGGGGAGGAGGAGGGGGGTCCTGCCTCTCTCGGAGAGGGGGGACAACAGCCCCCGGGAGGGGGAGGGAGGAAAGGGAGGAGTAGGAGGAGGAGGAGGGATGGTGTGGGGACAACCCAAGCCGTCGAACCGCAACGACTACATCCACTCCGGCCTCTACACCTCCTTCACCCTGACCTCCCTGCAGAACGGACGGCAGCTCTTCAAGTCCATCAAGATGGAGAACCCCGCGGACAAGATGGCCGCCGTCGACAGGAAGTCGTCGTCGAACCCCGGCAGCGCCCAGGGCCAGGACCTGACGCTGTCCTCCTCCTCTTTCTCCTCCTCCTTCTCCTCCTCCTCTTCCTCCTCCAGCCACTGGCCTCTCCCTCCTCCGTCATCAAGTTCGGCACCACCCCCCCGAAGTACCACACACACCCCCCCTCCTCCTCTCCTCAGGTCGGCACGGAAACGACAACGTCCTCCCCCACGTCCAATCAGGTGCTGGCTCTGCCCTCCCCCCTCATGCGGGCGAGGTGGTGGCGAGCACACACACACACACACACACACACTCCTCCCTGCCCCCCCTCCAGGCGGTGTGTGTGTACGGGGGGGGGCTGGGGGGCCGGGGGGAGGCGGTGTTGCTGGCGCCGGGCCTCGGCCTATCAGAGCTGGCGGACTCGCGTAGCCCCTCCCCCGGCCGGCTGCCCCCTGACTCCGCCCAGGAGCTGGTGATCGACAGCGACATGGAGTCTGTCTCCTCCCAGCAGGCCGACACACGGAGTCACCACGGGGTGAGAGAGAGAGAGACACACACACACACACACACACATATATACACACACACACACACAGCAGGCTGAGGCACGAACACACCACAGGGTGAGAGAGACATACACACACACACACACACAACACATACAGTATACACACACACCTGAGACACAGACACACCACGGGGTGAGAGAGAGAGAGAGAGAGACACACACACACACACACACACCTGAGACACAGACACACCACGGGGTGAGAGAGAGAGAGACACACACACACACACACACACACACACCTGAGACATGGACACACACACACACACACACACCTGAGACACGGACACACACCTGAGACACGGACACACACACACACCTGAGACACGGACACACACACACACACCTGAGACACGGACACACACACACACACACCTGAGACACGGACACACACACACACACACACACACACCTGAGACACGGACACACACACACACTTGGGGTGCAACGGTTCAGTTTTGGGTCAGGGTTTCGGTACGTGTTTTGTGCGTAAGGAGAAAAGAAATACATATAATAATTAAAAAATAATAATATTTAGATTATATCTTTTATGTATATATATATAAACGGTATATATATATATTTTTATATATTTTTTTTTTATTGCTTATACTTATGGAACTTTAACATTCAGACACATTCCAGAATATGACTGGTATGTATATATAATGTGTATATAAACAAAAGACACTTTCAAATGTAAAAAATTATAATAAACACTTAAATGTAAATGCCTCTTAGCCTTGACTGCTGGTGTAGGAGAGGAAATAGAAATAAAAGTGCACTTTAGCCTTGACAGCTGGTGGCCCATGTACGTATTAGTAACTTACATTTATATAGCGCCTTTCACAAACCCAAGGTCTCTTACATTTGTATTATGCGACGCGTGTGAAGTTGGACCCCTAAAACACACACACACACACACACACACACACACACACACACACACACACATACGTGAACATGAATAAATTGACTCTGTAAGTAAATTCTAGGAATAATTTTTTTCCATCATACTTTTTTGCCAGTAAGGCCGTGAAATAGATCTTACATTTTATTAAAAGTGGTCTTAAAAAGGTCTTAAATTCGACTTGTTGAAACCTGCAGGAACCC
>NW_027662404.1:7500-21920 GCF_963989245.1 Nansenia antarctica | reverse complement strand
ACCTGCAGGAACCCAGACAGACCCAGACACACACACACACACACACACACACACACACACACACACACACACACACACACACACACACACAACCACAGGTTTCCCACTGGTCCTTGAAATCCTTGAAAGTTTGTGAATTTGAGAAAAAGAAATCAAGGTCTTAAAAGTTTTTGAAAATAGACACGGGTCATTGGAAGTGCTTGAATTCCCCCCCCTCTCTCTCTCTCTCTCTCTCTCTCTCTCTCTCTCTCTCTCTCTCTCTCTCTCTCTCTCTCTCTCTCTCTCTAAAAAAAGATATATACAAAAATGTTTTTGTTGAATTTTCTTGAATTTGAGGGAACTGACTCTTGAAAGTCCTTGAAAGGTGCTTGAATGTGAATGTGATGTTTCAGAAGATGTGGGAATCCTGCAACCAAACGTGGACCCTACATGTTTTAATCCCCCCCTCCCCTCCCCCCCTGTGTCCCAGGTGCAGAGGGGAGAGTCAGGGCGTGGGGGAGAGTCCTCCCTGGGGGAGGCGGAGGGCAGCCTCTCCCCCGTCAGCGGGTACATCACCGGGGGCAGCCTGAGCGCTGGGAAGTACCGCAAGCCCAAGGTGCTGGACTTCCGGACCCCCACCCTGGTGGTCACCACCTCCGACCTCAGCTGCCTCAACTCCCCCATGAACCTCTACAGCCCATCCCTGCCCACCGCCACGCTGACCCCCGCCATGCTGCAGGTAGGCCTGACACACACACACACACACACACACACTGACCCCCGCCATGCTGCAGGTAGGCCTGACACACACACACACACACACACACACACACACACCCTCCCTGCCCACCGCCACGCTGACCCCCGCCATGCTGCAGGTAGGCCTGACACACACACACACACACACCCGCCATGCTGCAGGTAACACACACACACACACACACACACACACACACACACACCCCTCCCTCCCTACAGCCACGCTCACCCCCGCCCCCCCCCCTAGATTACTCTTCCTGCTACGACTGGTTGATTGATGATTCACTTAGTCAAATGTATTGATTGTAAGTCGCTTTGGAATAAGGATTCTGCTAAATGCCAAAAATGTAAATGTAAATGTCCCACTCACACACCCACACACACTACCTAGTTTCCCCCAGTAGGTGGCAGCAGCGTTCCAGGTTTAAGTGCTGGGATCTCCCGGCCTCCTCTACGGTGTTTCCATGACGATGTCCGCAGGCCCGTCACTATGGGCGGGCCTCAGGGGGCCAGGCCCCCCCACAGACGTGCTGGTGCCCCCCCAACTGGCAGCCAGATATTAATTATTTTTTTTAAATATTAATCATATTTTATGTTAAATGAAGACATTAAAATTGAGAAACAATAGTGTGTTTTTCATTTTGTTGGACGGGATTCTAGTGACAACCAATCATTTGAAAGTTGAAAGTTGAAAGTTGCACGTTACGCACGCTGCTGCTCTCGCCATTTCAGTTGTGTGAGGCGAGCACTGAGCAGTTGAGTGAAATCTGCGCTTTTTGATGGATAAAGCTTTTTGAATAAAGATGGATATAAGAAAGTGGATTACTGGTAAATCCTCGAAAGGTGCAGCTGCACCCAACCCCGATGGACATACGTAGCACCAGCATTAGCGACTGTGGGCAGCCTGACACTAGCACCCCGACGGCTACCACTAGTGAGGTAAGTCCTACTAGCCCAACTGTTAGGGCTAGGGCTACTACTAGCCTTGCTAGCCCCCCGATGAAAGTTTTGTTACTTTTCGAGCCACCAAACAGACTGCTACAAAGCGAGAACATGGACCTGTTCACTGCGGTTACTCTTGTGAACAGTGCATCTGAATGCATAAAATCACTGCGCACAGAGGATGAGTTTACTGCGCTCTGGGACCTCTGCTCTCCTCCAGCCTCAGCCACTGACGAGGCTGGTCCCAGCTGTCCAACTGAGAGAAGACGCACAATTAACAAGAGCTTTGGTGCATTTGTAGTTGAAGGAACGGTTGGACAGTCACAGAGGGACACTGGCGAAAAGACAGAGTTCCTGGGAGTGTTTTACAGTGTTATTGATGCTGTGCAAGGAGAGATGGATGCGCGTTTTGGAGAGCGCAGCTGCAAGCTCATTGGTGCGCTGGCTGCTTTAAACCCAGAGGCCGAGGATTTCATGGATCCATCGAAGGTCACTCCTCTCCTAAGATTAGCTCGAACTGAAGTGGTTGAATCTGAATATGCTGTGGCTCGTGGTGGGTTCCTGGTAAAGAAGATGGAGGACACCTCGTTTCCCCCCAAAGATGGACAATGGACAATAGCCAATATTCTCAGTATACATTCCACTCAGCACTCCAGGCCATGCCAACTGTCATCCAAGCTTATACACTCGCCCTAACTTTGGGAGCGTCTACCGCGACTTGTGAAAACTCTTTTTCAACACTTAAAAATGTTTTCTCTGAGCATCGGCGCAGCATGTTGCACAAGCGCAAGGCTCAACTGATTCAGCTTGCCTTCGAAAAGGACCTCACCCACAAGTTCAAGGATGAGTGGAAGGACTTACTGATGAGGAGATTCAGCACTGAAAAACGCCGCCTCCTTCTTTTCTGAGCCGGGTGTGTGTGTGTGTGTGTCCGTGTGTGTCCGTGTGAGCACACGCTGTGGTGATGTTTTGCTAGTATTCTCGACAGCTTTTTCAACTGGAGAGATGAGCTGTTTGCACGGTTATGCTATATTTAATGTGCTTTGTGTATAACGTGTTCAATGATGAGGATCTGGCTGATCCTATTTGCTGTAGATGGGTGGTTTTAATGTGATGATCACACGATCGGTCGGTCATACTGTATCCCTTTTGGAAGTGCACTGATTGCGTGCCAGTCTCCTAATTTTTGTTACGTAGGCTATCCCTGGCATTTATTTAATTATTGTTCTTGTAAGTGTGCCGGGTTGGTGCCAATTATTGACCTGTGCGCATTGTAATGCACAACAAGTAATGCACAACAAGTAACTTGCATTCAAATAATTTTAGCTTAGGCCTACTCGGGTCGACAAGGCCTTGTAATAAACCAGCTTCGCCTGTGTTTATTGTTATGTTATTTGCTGCATTCTGATAATTTTAGGTCTAGTCTTCATCGGTAGGCTACGTGTCCAATTTAGCCTCTGCAACCTACTATGCATGTCAGTGTTGCATGACCAGGGTGCGAAATAAGGGGGAGCTCGGGGAGCTATAGCTTCCCTAGTGGTGACATGAGCTCCCCTGGAAACATGGTTTGTGAAATTTTGGGGGAGCTCTAAAATATTCCAAATTGCGATGGATTTATTCCAAGTTGTGACGGATTTTACCTGGTGTAATATGATTTGTAGAGGCATACAATCTATTTTGATGTTGGTATTAGGTATATAAATAATATATAATAGCCTATATAGCCTACATATAGGCCTTTATTGGCTACAACTATGCGACAGTAACTTGCAGCGGGGTGCACTGACGCTGAACCCCTCATAAGTAGGTGGACAATGCGTGGTGCTGAAATAGCCGACATGCGGTGTGTGGTTTGAAAAAACGCCAGCTCAGTAAATAATTCAAACTTAATGTTTACTTATAGGCTATGTGAATGTGACTGCACCACACATGTGAACAGTAACAAAGCAAATGCAGTTTAATTTTATGAAAAACATTGACAACTAAATCGGCGCAAAAAAAAAGAAGAAGCTGAATCCGCTTAGCCTATATGCTCCTGAAAAACATTTAATGACAGAGCAAACACGCTACATTACTAGGGATAATAATTACAATGAGCCATTCATTAAAAATAGAAAAAATAATATTAGGCTATTAAATCTCACTTAATGAGAAAACTGGCATCTCCCATCGGTCACTATTTGTTGGCTATCTGGTGATATGGACGTCTTTGAGTGTCTAGAAAAGCGCTATAAGTCTAATGTATTATTATTATTTATTATTATTATGGACGTCACTTTAATCCGGCAGTTCTCAAGGTTTTTATGCACCAATCGATTCCTCTAGTCCGTCTTTATCGCATTCATTGATGAAAAGGACAACTCGCATGTATAGGTGGAAGGGAACATTCATTGTGAGCACGGAAAATGTGAGTCTCTCACAACGGCTTTGCATTGATGAGACCAGGTAGGATGAACGCATAGTTCGCTGTCCATTCCTGTTTAAATGCCCTGTTTTCACCGTCAACTTTCCTCTTTAGACCTTTGGAGAGTGACATTATGTTTCTCTTGCTAGCTAGCAGGTTAAATGTTTAGCTAACTTCACCCGGCACCAAACAACCAATCCAATAATAATGTGACCTTGTAAGTCTGGGAGGAGGGGGGAATCATTATCAGAATAAAACTATGTTAAATAATTATTAGAATAAGTTAGGCTACGCTACATCGTCAGTCCACACATGTATTATTCAAAACTATGGAAAAGGGTGAAACTAGGGTGAGAATCACAACACAAACTCGCTAGTCAAGCCAAAATACAGCAGCGAAATGGATTGGACTGCTACCTAGTTAACTAGAACACTACTTTACATTGTTACCTAGTTAACTAGAACACTACTTTACATTGTTACCTAGTTAACTAGAACACTACTTTACATTGTTACCTAGTTAACTAGAACACTACTTTACATTGTTACCTAGTTAACTAGAACACTACTTTACATTGTTACCTAGTTAACTAGAACACTACTTTACATTGTTACCTAGTTAACTAGAACACTACTTTACATTGTTACCTAGTTAACTAGAACACTACTGTACATTGTTACCTAGTTAACTACAACACTACTTTACATTGTAACCTAGTTAACTAGAACACTACTTTACATTGTTTAGCAGGCTCACAAAACAAGCCGTGTTAGTTGACTAGCGATGTGTCATTGATTTTCGACAACGCGGAAATGTGTTCACATTTTCCGAAAGAAAAGTCAAAGCATTAGAAAGTAGAACGGAAAATCGCACGCGCGCTTTGCGCACGGAAAGCCACCGGCCCCGATTTGGCCAGATTTTTTTTTCCCGTCAGGAGATATTTTTTTTTGCTTTAATCCCTGGGCTCCCCCGCACACCGTGATTTAATTCGCACACTGTGCATGACGAATACCATAGCATATCGGATTATATAAAATAGTTAATAATAATTGTGCCCCCCCATGCAGTTCATTAGCCCACCCTAAGACTGGGCCCTGGTGACGGGTCTGGATGTCCGACGTGGTCATTTGTGTTGGTCGTTGTTGACCGGGGACTTGAGCAAGGCACTTAACCCCTAATGGAGCTATCGCTAAGCCACGCCCCCTTTGAAAACTCGGACAAACAAACAAACAACGCTTCACTGCCAGTGACTGACTGACCGACCGAGACTGAATGACATTCAATTACTTACAATGTCTGATTTACCACAACCAAGTAATAGACATGTTTTTTGTTTTTTTTAAGATGACAAGAATATTTCATCCAGAAGCTTTTCACCATCAGATATCAGCGAGTTGTTTGTCCGAGTTTTCTGCCTGTCGTGACTTTTTGCTGTGATATGATTGGACAATTTCTATTTTGGGGCGTGCCTTAGCGATAGGTCAATTGCTCCAGGGCGCTGACTATGGCTGACCCTGTGTCCAGAGCAACAATACATTTGGCTGTTCTCATGTTCTCATGTGCAATGACAGAAAGGTTGAATCTAATCTAATCTAATCTGATCTGATCATAACTCCTATTTTCTCTCGCTCCCTCTTTCTACAATTCTCTCTCTCTCTCTCTCTCTCTCTCTATAAAATTATATCTCTCTCTCTACAATGCTCTCTCTCTCTCTTCCTCTCCCATTCTCTCTCTCTCTCTACAATTCTCTCTCTCTATATATAATTCTCTCTCTCTCTCTCTCTACAATTCTCTCTCTCTATATATAATTCTCTCTCTCTCTCTCTATAATTCTCTCTCTCTATATATATAATTCTCTCTCTCTCTCTCTCTATATAATTCTCTCTCTATATATATATAATTCTCTCTCTATATATATAATTCTCTCTCTCTCTCTATAATTCTCTCTCTATATATAATTCTCTCTCTCTCTATAATTCTCTCTCTATATATATATAATTCTCTCTCTATATATATAATTCTCTCTCTCTCTCTATAATTCTCTCTCTCTCTAAAATTCTCCCCCTCCCTCTCTCTCCCCCTCCCCCCCCCAGACTCCCACCCTGCTCCTGACCCCCAGTCCTCTGCTGTCTAACATCCACTTCTGGAGCACGCTGAGCCCCGTGGCCCCGCTCAGCCCCGCCACGCGCCGCCAGGGAGCACACACCCTGTTCCAGGTCAGAACACTCCTCCTCCTCATCCCTCTCTCCTCCTCTCCTCTCCTCTCCCTCTCCTTTCCTCTCCTCTCCTCCTCTCCTCTCCCTCTCCCCCCCCTCTCCTCTCCCCCTCCTCTCCTCTCACCTCCTCCTCACCTCCTCCTCTCCTCTCCTCTCCTCTCCCCCTCCCCTCCTCTCTCCTCCTCTCCTCTCCCCCTCCTCTCCCCTCCTCTCATCCCTCTCCCCTCCTCTCTCATCCCCTCCTCCTCTCACCTCCCCCCCTCCTCCTCCTCTCTCCCCTCCTCCTGATGTGTTCTTCTTCTTCTCTCTCTCCTCTAGTTCCCGTCAGTGTTCACCCCTCAGTTCCACGTGCCCATACACAGTCTGGACGGAACCAACACTCCTGGACCCCTCTCCCCAGACCCCCAGAAGACATAGGAACCCCTTCCACACCCCGACCCCCCCCACCTCTGCTCAGCTCCTCCCCCTTCACCCCCTGTGTCACACCAGCCAGATGGGGAACACCCCAGGCGTGAGGATGCTGTTCTGAGACTCTGTTGTTATGGAGATATGAACCCCCCCCCCCCCTCCACTGCCGCGGGGGCTCGGGGGACAGCTGTGTTTGTGGAGGGGGGAGGGGGGGAGTCTGGGGTGGGGGGTTGGGGGGGTCAGGGGAGAACGTGGAGGACCAGCTTCCTTTGGATGTTCATAGGGACAGTCTTAACACACTAGGGAACGCACACACCCTCTCTTAATACACACTCACACTCCTACACGCACACACACACACACACACACGCACACACACACACACGCACACACACACACACACACACACACACACAGACACACTCCCTCCCTTTCCTTTACTTGCCTCTTTTATTGTTATTTTGTCCTGAGCGTATTTGGGTTCTTCAGAAACAGAGTCCTTCTCAGCTGGACCGTTTTTCTAAAGAAATCGCTATGGCAACGGGTTGCTGCCTGTGGATTTGACTCGTGAGCAGCGAAAGGAATAAAACCATCCAGCGACCTCGACTCGAACAGCCAATGAGGTGTCCCCGCTTCGAGACCAATGGGATTGCAGACGTTTTAAAAAAAGAAAGAACATTTAAAAAGAAGACAAAAAAATAACTATCTGAACCTTCGTAGAATTTCCTTTTTCTCGTTTCTATACGTGGGGCTTTGTGACCCTGTCTATGAACTTCTTCTTGTGTCATTATGTCGATGATTCCAGCTCAGTTTTCCAGATGGCTTCTAAGGACAAGAGTTCCTCTTTGTTGTATATTTCTAACGTGTTTCTTTCTTTCAACCGTTTAACCTTAACGTTTCTCTTGCAGAAGGGGAATGCTTTCAGCTGATCCCTTCGCTTAAACCTACCTTAAACTCAGCACTAGTCCCCTTACCTTAGACCCAACCCAGCCTACCTTAGACCCAACCCCAGCCTACCTTAGACCTTAGACCCAACCCCAGTCTCCTACCTTAGACCTTAGACCCAACCCCAGTCTCTTACCTCTTAGTATATAACAAACGTGACACGTTCTGGTCAATTGGTCCGCAAGTCAGCAGCCGATTTAACGTTCAGCCTTTTCTTTCGAACAGCGTTGTTGAAAATCAATGACACATCGCTAGTCAACTAACACAGCTTGTTCTGTGAGCCTGCTAACAAGGTAAAGTAGTGTTCTAGTTAACTAGGTAGCAGTGGGAATTACTCACCCAATCCATTGCGTTGTTGCAGTATTCTGGCTTGACTAGCTTTAACTACTAAACGTAGTTCCGTGTTTCAAAAGAAAAGTCTGAACATTCTCATGGGTTGCCGACTTGCGGCCCGAACGACCCAGACCGCGTCACAAACGTGAGCTGGACCAGAACCGTGGTCCAGCTCTCTCTCTCTAATCAGCAACTCTTGCCATAACCTTTGAACCCGTCACTAAGACCAGCAGCGGCCAATCGGAACAGAACAGAACCGGACCGCCTCACAATGTGCTGAGGGGGTGGTAATGCTTAGGTTGTTTGGGAGGTCTGTGTGTGGAGTGGGAGGGGCCTGTGTAGAGGAGTGGGTGTGGCCTGTGTAGAGGAGTGGGAGGGGCCTGTGTAGAGGAGTGGGAGGGGCCTGTGTGTGGAGTGGGAGGGGCCTGTGTGTGGAGTGGGAGGGGCCTGTGTAGAGGAGTGGGAGGGGCCTGTTTGTGGAGTGGGAGGGGCCTGTGTGTGGAGTGGGAGGGGCCTGTGTGTGGAGTGGGAGTGGCCTGTGTGTGGAGTGGGAGGGGCCTGTATCTCCGGTCGGTACTAGCAGCATCTCAGGTATGAAAGCGGCCCAGTTGGGCCCTCGGGGCCACAGCGGCCCGGGTCAGCTCCAGAACATCAGCATCAGTGTTTATGAAGAAGCCATAACTACCCCTTAACTACCTACGGACAGGTAACTAACCGTAACTTTTAAACCTAGCCTTGAGTCCACGTTGTAAACCCCTTAGCCTTGTCCCCCGAACCAGCGAACCCTTAAACCCCCAGTATGGGTCAGGACCCCTCCTTGTGACCTAGCTAACTCCGTTATCTCTGGACTCGCGTTGATGTGAAGCCATAAACCAGAGGACCTCAGAACCAGACCGTTAGTTAGAACGTACTGGACCCGGTGTTTCAACACGCTTAAATCTACACTGAACAGAAATATTGCATCGCACGCTCCCTCAAAACTTCATCTGTGGCATTGTGGCTGTGTGATAAAACTGCACATGTTTAGAGTGGCCTTTTACTGTGACCAGCCTAAGAAACACCTGTGCAATAATCACGCTGTCTATTCAGCATCTGGACATGCCACACCTGTCAGGTGGATGGATTATCTCTTCTCGGCAAAGGAGAAGTGCTCACTAACACAGATTTAAACACAATTGTGAACACAATTTGAGAGAAATAGGCCTTTTGTGTACATAGAAAAAAGTCTTAGGTCTTTGATTTCAAATTGTTTCAAAAAGTGTTGCGTTTATATTTTTGTTCAGTGTAGCTCAGAATGATCCACATTATTCTGACGTGTTCGGATTAAAAATAAACAAATACCCACCGGTCCTAGAGCATAGATCTCTGCTCTGGTAGATCAGTATCAGGCAGAGAGAGAGAACCAGCAGAAACGTATTTCTACTCTAAAATTGTTTAGCTTAGCTTTGCTCCCTATGACACACAGCCATGCTAGGGGCGGCAGGTAGCCTAGAGGCTCGAGAGGCCGGCTAGCAATCAGAAGGTCGCTGGTTCGATCCCCGCCTCAGGAGGGAGCTGCATGTGAGCTGGTGAACTGGAGGGTTGCTGGCATCATATCTAAGGTGCCTACCACTGTTGTTGTGCCCTTGAGCAAGGCACATAACCCCCTAATTGCTCCAGGGGCGCTGACTATGTCTCGAGCAAAAGAATATGACAAAAAGGTTGAATCTAATCTAATAATCTAATCTAATAATGATGGTGCCTTAACCCCCCTAGCCCCAGTCCAGACCCCCCGCCTGGGTGATACAGGAGATTGAATTGACCAAGTAATAAGATTTACCCGATGTCAGTAACGCAAGACTCCTACCTGTTGTTTACCTGTGTGTCTAATAACGTGTGTGTATGACGTCCATGACAGCTGTTACCATGACGTCCATGACAGTTGTTACCATGACAGCTGTTACCATGACATCCATGACAGTTGTTACCATGACAGCTGTTACCATGACAGCTGTTACCATGACGTCCATGACAGCTGTTACCATGACGACCATGACAGTTGCCTTAACGGATTGTCATTGGCCACACTAGACCTGTACCAGAAGTAGTGTAATATTTGGGGGTGGGGTACAGTAACAGCTGCACAGAGACATGACCAGTGTCAGAGTGTGGGGAGAATTGTGCTAGACGCTATTTTGCATGATTTATGACATGTACAGTTTCTGCATTTACATAAACACCTTTTCTATCTCTCTCTCTCTCTCTCTCTCTCTCTCTCTCTCTCTCTCTCGTTACCTGCCTGCTTCAACCTCTGTGATGTGGCTGTGACTCTGGTAACAGATATAAGATATTTAAAAAAAGAAATGAAAAAAAAAAAAGACAAAGGAAGCCATGACGTGTAACTGACCCTTTTTATCTTCTCCCTGTCCGCTTGAAAGTCTCTGAATATGAATTTGTATTTTTGTAAAGGCCAGACGGACACGTAGGATACATGCTATTATTATTATTATTCTGTGGTTTGTGTAGATTATTAATCTGTCTAATGCTGATGATGTTTCTGTTTTAACGATGTTGTCTTAACCTGGTTTTCTACTCAGATTGTTTGGGAAAAACAGCGATGTCCCTTGTTGATGACATCACTGGTTCATTTGAGCATTGAAGCCTTACAGAAGCACAACCTTTGTATTTTTGATTTTGTTGATGTATTTTGTTGACAGTGTTTATTAGTGTTATGTGACGGTGTGTTTTGTGTTTGTGTTTCAACTTGGGGCACTTAGAGCTATGGGGGTTCCTGTAGTATTGGATTCTAAAGCTTCACTTTTCTACGTCTCTCCGATTTTAATACCGATTTCAGTATGCTTTGTAAAAGCTATATTGACCTGAGTACGTAAATGGCTATACTGCACATTTATTTTCCCAAATCAACGACAGAGTAAAAAGAATCTATGCACTTAAGTACTTTATACTGCAAGTCTAAAGAGTTCAATCAGAACGTGTACATGACATGTTAAGGAAAATGTGTCTCTTAAGAGGCGTAACGATTTTTAAAAGGAAGCAGGTGTTTACTTAGGCCCTTATATAACAGCAGCAGACTATTTTATCCAAAGTGAGATTTGTAAAACTTGAGATTTGTAAAGCCTGAGATGACTTTCTATATTTTAATAGTTTTGATAAAAGACGATCACAGAGCCAAAGGTGAAGGTGTCACCACCTGACCTCAGGTAGCGTAAGGTCATAAGGTCACTCCTCTAGGACCCAGATAGACAGCAAGTGCATATACGTGTCACGTTCTAATGCTTTGGTCCTCATGTCGGGATCCCATGTAACGATCAGACTTTTCTTTCGAAAAAATGTGAATACATTTCCGCGTTGTTGAAAATCAACGACATGTCGCTAGTCAACTGACACAGCTTGTTTTGTGAGCCTGCTGACAATGTAAAGTAGTGTTGTAGTTAACTAGGTAGCAGTGGGGATTACTCACCCAATCCATTGCGTTGTTGCAGTGTTTTGGCTTGACTAGAGAGTTTGTGCCGTGATTCTCAACAACGTCGAAACGTAGTTCCGTGTTTCAAAAGAAAAGTCTGAACATTTTGACCGGTCGCCGACACGCGGACCGAATGATCAGACTGTGTCACATTTCATATAAACTTCAAGTGTTTTCTTGAAATCACCATTAAGAGAAAAAAAGAAAAAAAAAGAAAAGAAATTTGAAATGACGCCAACTGACCATTTTAGCTAATTCTTACAGTTCTTACTCTGTTTACTTCTTCTTCTGTCATTTGTATCTTGTTTCAAAAGCTTTTCAAATGTTTACATGCTGCTTGTCTGGAGTGGCACAGCTGTGTGTGAGAAGTAGGACGTGAGTTTCTAACAGCGGAGACCATTAAAACACCTGATCTCTCTCTCTCTCTCTCTCTCTCTCTCCTTTGTGTTGTTATTGATTGTGTTTACCCTCCACCACACCTTGCTTTAAGCCTTAAAGCCTGCAGCCAATACAGGCCCTTGACCGGGATCACCCGGTGAGTATTAGAGGATGTGTGATGTGTGTGTGTAGGGGTTAGAGGATCAGGACCCGGGTTGGACCAGGGCAGGGAAGGATCTCCCGTGGTCCAGGACAATGGAAATTTGGCCTTTCTAAGCTGTATGAAAGTATGAGCTCATGAGTGACACAGAAGATAAATAAAGGGATAGGCGTAGGTGATGTGGTGGACACCCTGGTCAGCTGTTAAAGGGGCGTTACGCTCTGACATGTTTGTTGGTGGGGCGCCTGGTGGCGTAGTAATCGCAGGGTCCCTGGTTCGATTCTGGCCGTCGACCTATCCTGCATGTCATTCCTCCTCTCTCACCCATCCTTCCTGTCATCCCTCCTCTCTCACCCATCCTTCCTGTCAGTCTCTACTGTCTCTAACCTCCTCTCTCTCTCACCCATCCTTCCTGTCAATCTCTACTGTCTCTATCCTCCTCTCTCTCTCACCCATCCTCCCTGTCAGTCTCTACTGTCTCTATCCTCCTCTCTCTCAACCATCCTCCCTGTCAATCTCTACTGTCTTTAACCTCCTCTCTCTCTCTCACCCATCCTTCCTGTCAATCTACTGTCTCTATCCTCCTCTCTCTCTCTCAACCATCCTTCCTGTCAGTCTCTACTGTCTCTATCCTCCTCTCTCACCCATCCTTCCTGTCAGTCTCTACTGTCTCTATCCTCCTCTCTCTCTCTCTCTCACCCATCCTTCCTGTCAGTCTCTACTGTCTCTAACCTCCTCTCTCTCTCACCCATCCTCCCTGTCAATCTCTACTGTCTCTAACCTCCTCTCTCTCTCTCTCTCTCTCTCTCAACCATCCTCCCTGTCAGTCTCTACTGTCTCTATCCTTCTCTCTCTCACCCATCCTCCCTGCCAGTCTCTACTGTCTCTATCCTCCTCTCTCACCCATCCTTCCTGTCAGTCTCTACTGTCTCTATCCTCCTCTCTCTCTCTCACCCATCCTTCCTGTCAATCTCTACTGTCTCTATCCTCCTCTCTCTCACCCATCCTCCCTGTCAGTCTACTGTCTATCCTCCTCTCTCTCTCTGTCTGACTGACTGGCTGGCTGGCTGGCTGACTGACTGGCTGACTGACTCACTGACTGACTGACTGACTCGGAAACTGCTGTCTGAAAGATTATTACACAACACAAGGAGAAGTCTGTTACAATTGTGTAACAAAACGTTTATCCAATGCAGGTTTATCAGTTTATCCAACAGTAACACACTAGAACATCCTGTGTCATTTGGTCATTAAACCCACAACTGGTAGTGCAAAACACCAAGCTAAAACCTTTGGACCCCCAAACTGTCAGAACTCCCACACACACACGCAGGCAGAACCGACATCCACTCTCCCACACCCTGGTGGTTAACTGACCTCCACCCTCAAACACCTGGGGGGTATTCCATCAATGTCACTAAAGGAAAATCCAGGCTTGTTTTGATCATCTTATTTAAGATTGATAAGATTATTTTAAGGCTGGCTTTTTTTTTGTAAATCTCGCAAGATTTATCAGAAGAAGTCCGGATTTTCCTTTAGCGACATTGATGGAACACCCCCCGGGTGACTAACCATAGACAGAACTAGAGCATAACATTAACACGCAACCTTTCCACCATCAAAACATACATACGGTACAAAAATAAATCTTCAAACGATGATTCCCAAACAGTCGATTTTTTCCGAAACTTGATTCCTTTGAGGAAGACAGACATAGACAGACATAATCACAGTCAGATATGCACCAATTAATTAATTAATTATTATCTACAACGAGCTGATTCCGTATTTGTTGGCATTTGATCTGAAGGCCGATGGGATGGGGTTTAGGGTGTCTGAGAGAGAGAAGAGGGTCTTCACCCCCCTTCCCACCCCGTACATGACACCATTGTTCTCAGGTTATAAATTAGGATCATGGCTGTGCTTCCTGGAGTCAGCTTGTTTGTTTTCCCTTAACTTTGTCCCTCTGGAGACCCTGTAGAGTCACACTCTGTAGTCCTCCATCTCTCTGTCCTCTCTCTCCTTTCTCTCTGTCCCCTCCTCCATCTCTCTCTCCCCTCCTCCATCTCTCTGTCCTTCTCTCTCCTCCATCTCTCTGTCCTCTCTCTCCTTTCTCTCTGTCCCCTCCTCCATCTCTCTCTCCCCTCCTCCATCTCTCGGTCCTTCTCTCTCCTCCATCTCTCTGTCCTCTCCTCTCCTCCATCTCTCTGTCCTTCTCTCTCTTTCTCTCTGTCCTCTCCTCTCCTCCATCTCTCTGTCCTTCTCTCTCTTTCTCTCTGTCCTCCATCTCTCTGTCCTTCTCTCTCTTTCTCTCTGTCCTCTCCTCTCCTCCATCTCTCTGTCCTCTCCTCTCCTCCATCTCTCTGTCCTCCATCTCTCTCTCCTCTCATCCATCTCTCATCCATCTCTTTGTCCTCTCCTCCGTCACTGTG
>NW_027662404.1:0-5000 GCF_963989245.1 Nansenia antarctica | reverse complement strand
CCTCTGTTACCATAGTAATAGTAATAATAATAATAATAATAATAATAATAATAATAATAATAGTAGTAATAATACTACTACTACTACTAGTAATAATAGTAGTAATAATAATAATAATAATAATAGTAGTAGTAGTAAGAAGAAGAATAAGAAGAATATAATAAGAATAAAAATAGCAATAATAATAATGATTATAGTAATTATAGTAAAAGTCATGATAATAGTAATAATAATAATAATAATAATCATAATAACTTTTATTTGTAAAGCACTTTTCCTGAAGGCATTGCAGATCAAAGTGCCTTCCGAAGAAGTGCCGACAATCTCTTCTTTTGTACATGAGAAAGCCAGCGTCAGAAGACTGGCTGACACCACAGGTATGACACCTCAGGTATGACACCTCAGGTATGACACCTCAGGTATGACCATTATGACACCAGTAGATAAAAGTAGTTACAGAACCGGAATTGTGGGTGGAGCATGGCAGTCTATTCCACACGGACAAGCGTCACAGACTTCTGGGTGTGTATCTGTAGCAGAGGTGTGTGTGTGTGTGTGTGTGTGTGTGTCTAGGTGTGTGTGTGTGTGTGTGTGTGTGTGTGTGTGTGTGTGTCGTACCAGGCTAGCGGTGAGCAGTCTCTTAGGGGTGAATCGGTAGCAGAGGTATATGGAGGCCAGCCTCCCGGCGGTGATGGAGGCCCAGAACACGCTGGTCAGACACCCGGCCGCCCGGTGGGGCAGAGAGAGAGGAGGGGACACGGCGTAGGTGTAGATGAACCCTGCATACGACCCCTGGACAGACAGACAGACAGGTAGGAGGTGAGACAGACAGACAGACAGGTAGGAGGGTGAGACAGACAGACAGGTAGGAGGTGAGACAGACAGACAGGTAGGAGGGTGAGACAGACAGACAGACAGGTAGGAGGTGAGACAGACAATCAGGTAGGAGGGTGAGACAGACAGACAGACAGACAGGTAGGAGGGTGAGACAGACAGACAAGTAGGAGGGTGAGACAGACAGATAGGAGGTGAGACAGACAGACAGATAGGAGGTGAGACAGACAGACAGACAGGTAGGAGGGTGAGACAGACAGTTAGGAGGTGAGACAGACAGACAGACAGACAGGTAGGAGGTGAGACAGACAGACAGACAGTTAGGAGGTGAGACAGACAGACAGACAGACAGGTAGGAGGGGTCGCTTTGGATAAAAGCGTCTGGTAAAGGGTTAAAAATGTAAATGCAGAGTGTGTGTGTGTGTGTGTGTGTGTGTGTGTGCAGAGTGTGTGTGTGTGTGTGCGTTAAACAGGTCGTCACGGCGACGGGCTGTCTCACAATGATGCCGTCGGTGAGGAAGAGCACGGCCCCGCCCAGGATGTGCAGGATGAAGTAGGTGGGCGGGTGACCCTGCAGGTCGCCACGGTTACAGCAGCCAAACACGCCGCCGTCCTGACCTAGCAAACAGAGAGACAGAACGAACATGTCTTTACTCCCAATAGAGCTGTTATTGAACTCAATACAATTACATTTAAAAATGTGACGGGGTCTGGTGAAAAAGTCCCCCCAAAAAAGATGAAATGCTTTTTTGAATGTTGGTTCACCTCAAACCAAACACCGGAGAAACTCCCTCTGAACCAAAACAGACGCGTTTGCTACCATCGTGTTGGTAGCTAGCTAGCTAGCAGCTAAGAAGGAACTTCGCTATGAACATCTAACTGCATGTTTAGCACATCACAACATGCTGATAGAACATCAACATGCTAAAAACACACAACTACACATAACTAGATGATCACACAGTCCTTGCTTTTGAACACGTCCTAAAACGTATGTTTCTTTACAAGCCGTGTTGGACGGGACGCGGTGCAGTGAATCCAATTCACAAATTATTTAGTGATCCTAAAACTGTTGTTTGTTATATCGTGGTTGTTGTATCGAGTGGGCTCTTCAATACTTAAACTTTCGTAATATGACAAAAACCCGGAAAACACGTTGTTTTATTCGTTTTTTAAGAAGCTTTCTGGTCATTTGCTCAACTTGAGAATTGCCTACATTGCCTTTTCTCCAGACCGTGTCACTAACACAAACAAACAGATACAAACTGCACTTCCACCCTCTGGGTTCGATGACGATGGAGGGATGAGGGTGTGTGTGGAGGAGTGAGGGGTGCGTCCAGCCTCTTACCCTGGGGGGGGTCGGTCTTCTCCGGGGGGGTCTTGGAGGCCATGGAGTCTAAGTCCAGCAGGCGGGGGCCGCGGTGGGAGCAGGGGAACAGCCTCTCACAGTACATCAACACACACACTCCTATAGGCACTGGCAGCTAGAGACACACACACACACACACACACACACACACACAGTACATCAACACACACACCCCTATAGGCACGGGCAGCTAGAGACACACACACACACACACACACAGTAGGGATGGGGGAAACGAAGCTTTCGACGCAATTGACACGTTCGACACAATTGTGTCGGAAAAAGTGTCGATCTATCGATACAGTCGATACAGCAGCTCCACAATGACATCTGCTGGTCAGGTCATGGTATGGCGGCTGTATCGACTGATTCACAAGTCAGGTATTTGAGGCAAAATACAATAAGCCCACCGTCATCTGCGATGTCTTGTTCAATAAAGGTGCTGTGACAAACTGTGTCGATGTGTATGTGGCCATATGTGGTCTTAAATGTTGGTGTGTCTAGTAGACTATAATAAATACATATATGAATAAATAAATAAATGCAACTGTTGTGTCCATTTCTGATATGAATAGAATAGAATTTGCCATTTAGCAAACGCTTTTAATCCAAAAGCTACTTACAGGGACATTCCCCCTGGAGTAATTGTAGTACTCAAGGGCACACTAGTGGTGGTGTTTCAGGCAGGATTTGAACTCACAACCTTCCGATCACCAGTCCAATTCACTCCACTATCCCCTTGACATGTAAGGATACAAATCGGAATGACATTTCGGCATGTGTGGGACATGGCTGTTTGACAATTGGAGCAGATATAAATGGTCAACATGTCATAACAGGGTCAACAGTGTTGGGACGTGCTCGTGGAACAGGGAAAGAGTGCAAAACAAGGCTACATTGTGGAAACTGGACAGACTTGTGCTTATGTGAACAATCAAATATTTATTGCTTGTGTACATGAACAGGCAACGTTTTTTTATGCGTATCTATCTGGCTAGCCTATGTGTTGCAATTATGAATCTATGACTATCTCTGTATGTTCTATATCTATCTATCAATATCTACCAATCTCATGTCTATTTCTATCTCTATCTCTGTCTCTGTCAATAAATGTATTCTGTCTAGCGTCCGTATGTCTCCACTCTGACTACAACCCTCGAATATGAGTGAATATGAGTGAATATGAGTGAATATGAGAGAGTTCAACGTCATTTTATGCAGTACCAAACTTGGAACACTGCCCCGTTTGCGGAACGACTGACACACGCGTCAGATGTGCGTGTGTGACGTACGAATCTTTCTTCGAGTAGTCACGTGGTTTTTGCCATTTGACACAAGCATCGATACATTTGTATCGACGCACATTGCGTCGGAAGATAGACACCGTGCCGTGACTACTGCGTCGAGCGGTAACATCCCTAACACACAGTACATCAACACACACACTCCAAAAGGCATGGGCAGCTAGGGACACACACACACACACAGTACATCAACACACACACACACAGTACATCAACACACACACCCCTATAGGCACAGGCAGCTAGGGAGACACACACACACCCACGTGCGCACGCATACCCACACAGGCACACACACACACAGTGCGTCAACAGAGACACACACAGAGCGTGCCAGCTGCAGAGTGATCAAGCGCACGACCGCGTCATCAAACAAACCTAATAACCGCGTGTCTCAGTGGGTGGAGCACGGTGCTTAGCCACGTTAAGGGTCGGCGGTTCGACTCCCACCGGGGACCACAACCAGTACACAAACAACAAACACACGCCCTGGCTGTGGTGTAAGAGGACACATAATGACACGGTACTTTCTAGAACATCCTGAAATGAGATCTGAGAGCCGAGAGCCTCTCCCATGTAAGAGGAGAGAGGCGCCACTGTGTTCATGCAAAGCAGTTCCCAGACTCCTCCGCTCCCCCCCCGCCCTGCGGTACAAACACCTGTCTGTTCTGTTAGTCAAATGAGCCGGCCACCGCAGGTGTGGCTACCTAGCGAGCGCTAATGTGCCAGCCAGCACAGGTGTGAACCTCCCGTGAACACGCCGAAGGGGTGGCTGTGGTTCAGGAGGTAGAGGAGCCGGCGTCTAATGATGGCAAGGTCGGCAGACCGGCGGTTTGAGCCTCGGCTGGCCACATGTCGAGGTGTCCTTGGCAAGACACTGAACCCCAAATTGCTCCCAGTGAGCGGGGCCGGCGCCTTGCCTGGTAGCTTGCCGCCATTGGTGTGTGAATGTGTGTGTGAGTGGGTGAATGAGAGGCCGTTGTAAAGCTCTTTGGAATAAGGCGCTATATACAGTAAGTCAGTGCATTTACCATTTACCTACTGTGGCTCCTGTGTCTACACAGCACACTGAAGAAGAAGAAGAAGGATGTTTTATTGCCCATGCAATCAACCTGTCAATCAATTGTTGTGGAATGTTGGTATTTTCTTTTGCTCTAGGCACAAGGTTAATGAGGGGTTAAGTGCCTTGCTCAAGGGCACACGGATGTCGGTCCTGAGGCGGGGATCGAACACACACACACACACTCTACACAGACGCACACACTCTACACACACACACACACACACACTCTACACAAACACACACTCTACACAGACACACAAACTCGACACACAGACACAAACAACCCCCCCTCCTCCACACCCCCCCCCCCCCCTCCTCCCCACACCCCCCCCCCCCCCCCCCAAAACACACCACACCCACACCCCCCTCCTCCCCCCCCCCCCTCCCCCCCCCCCTCACGTTGATGAGGGCCATGATCCAGAAGGCGTAG
>NW_027662405.1:155000-160203 GCF_963989245.1 Nansenia antarctica | reverse complement strand
ACCCTAGATACATCACACATCTCATCTAGTAGAGATATCATCGGAGAGCGCTTGAGGAGGACACCTATGTAGACGACATTCTAGCGTCTCATGGCGACAGGAGAGAGCTGAGGAGCATCACGGAGGGAATCGAGAGGACGCTCAACGCTGGAGGTTTCGCTCCGGAACCACGGATCCAGTCGGGTCAAAGTGGGAGGAGCAAAGAGGGCCAGCCTGCAGAAACGAGGGCCAATGTGGAGCCAGAGTCAGAGGTGTTGGTGCTGGCTGATCAGCTGAGCGAGGAAACATCCAGGGGAGTGGCTGTAAGTGCTCGAGACAGCGTGAGCATGCTGCAACGGAAAGCGTTCACTGCAACTGTAACACGCGCTCAGGCGAGGAAGGGGCTGGACCCGAAATGCGCCATTGAGGAGGAAGCAAATGCAAAGGGGACATCCACACCGGTTGGGAGTTCCAGGGACCTCGAGCATGAGAGGGAGAGGCTTTGGGGCGCTGCTCTCATGGACCTGATTGAGCCAGAACGCTTCAGTGAAATAGGCAGGCTCATTCGGGTAGTTGGGTGGGTCCGGCGAGCTGTTAGGCAGTGGTTGGTTTGCAGGAGGGCTCCAGAAGACGCAAAGTGGGAGGCTACTCGCCTGAGGGAGACAAGAAGCGGAGTTAGCCTCGGCGTCCAGGAAGAAGTGGGACGGTTTTGGCGACAGTGGAGTCAACTGGCTGGGCCCGGGCTTTTCATCCGCACCAAGTGGCACAGAGAAGCCCGAAATGTGGCCGTGGGAGACGTGGTCTGGTTGGCTGACCAAAATGCCCTAAGGGGGCAATTCCGCCTGGGGCGGGTTGTGGAAGCGAGGCCAGACGAAAAGGGGCTGGTTCGGGACGTAAGAGTGAGGGTTTGCCTAAGCCAGCCTGCTCTAGGAGTGGGGGCTTCAGGACGAAGAAGGAGCGAAGGCCGCGATCTCTTCCCAACGCTCGACCGAGACGTCAGGCGGGTGGTCGTGCTGCTTCCCGTGGAGGAGCAGTAAAATGACTGTATTGAAGAGAGGGAAAGTTGTGGTCCATTTAGTTATAAAGGACCAATGGACCAAGTGGGAGGTGTTTGGCTAATCCATGGGAGGGTTCATTTGGGGGTTATTTTATTTGTTGATTGTGATTGGTTAAAAGTATGCATGAGTGGAGTGATTGGTTAGATAGAAATGGGGGCGGGCTTAATGAGTGTGATCTGAGAGACAGGGGAGAAGGGAGATCAGTTGTATAGAGAGATGGGAGTTGGTAAGTTGAGTTTTGTATGATTGTGTAGTTTGTTAAATCTTTTCTGTTAGTTTGTTCACTGTTAATTATTTACATGTACTAATATCAATGTGTTGTGTTCAGTTTTACAATCTGTTTATTAGAGGAAGAAGGAAATCAAACCGAATTGTGTCAGATCTCATCATTTCACCCGTACTGCCGGAGCAAGCAGAAAATTCACCATTCAGCTAACTAGAGGGAGAGCTGAACAATTGTTGTGTCATGGAAATAAGGCGAGCTACCTCGTTAGCTAACCCTAACCCTAACTAACCCTTCTGCTTCTGCTACACACTTCTCATTACATTGCAATGCTGCCACCAACTGCTGTTAATCTGTATGAATGCAATATACAACATATACATATATATGTATACCACAGATAGCTCTTTACTGTATGACTGTTACCTTCAGATAGCTCTTTACTGTATGACTGTTACCTTCAGTTCAGTGGACTTGTTTGTACTGTTGGTATTCTGTTATTTATATAATTATTGAAATAGCATCACAACAATTGAAAGCTCTTTAGTGATTTTCTTGTGAATATACCATCCTGGTTAAGGTTGTCTCCCTCTTGTTAAGGAAATGTTTTTTGTTTCAATTAGTATTCTTTCTTTACCTGGGAGTCAATTCCTTTTGCTCCAAGAAACATTTAAATGTGGTTATACTATCAAACACCTTCTTTTAAACCAAATGAATACAAATATATTGGCCAAAAGTAAATAGATCAGGATTGGGCAAAATACAAAAACATTTACATGTTTGGGGGCAGCAGTAGCCTAGTGGTTAGAGAGGCTAGCAATCGGAAGGTCGTTGGTTCAATCCC
Organism: Nansenia antarctica; assembly: GCF_963989245.1. Classification (NCBI taxonomy): domain Eukaryota; kingdom Metazoa; phylum Chordata; class Actinopteri; order Argentiniformes; family Microstomatidae; genus Nansenia; species Nansenia antarctica. The sequence continues at coordinate 158,099 of NW_027662405.1, read as the reverse complement.
CACCTCAGGAGGGAGCTGCATGTGCCCTTGAGCAAGGCACCTAACCTCTAATTGCTACAGGGGTTCCGACTATGACTGACCCTGTGGCTAGAGCAAAAAAAATAAACAAATTCCAGCAGTTGATTGCATGGCTAATAAAAACATTATATTATTATTATGGTGTTTTTGTTTACAAAGATAGGGATAACTATTTGACAACTCACTATCACAATTTGATACAAGAAAATGTGTTAAATGAATTGTGTTAAAACTGCAACAAGGTTCTTTGCACATAGTGATAATTGCATTAGAGTCAGATTATCAATATTAGATATTTTGTTATCAAGAAATATAGACAAAGGTTTCTGCCAAACTTAATTGTGGAAGTCCCACCCCAACACACACACCCAGTGAATCATCTATCCATCAGACATAGCAGGAATTAAGTTGTAGTCTTTTAACAGTAACTATATATATATATATATATATATATAACTCAGCTGCACTTAGCTGATGAGAAGGTGAACCGATCATAGGAAGAGGCGCTGCGCATATTTGACACATAATGGGCTGGTTTCATGGATGCAGATTGAGACAATCTTCAATGGAGATTTTCCATTGCAAGTGTCATTTAATCCTGGACTCGGTTTAGCCTCGTCTGTGAAACCGGTCCATAGGCGACTACCAAGAACACTGTCGAACACTGACATCTTGTGGGAGAAAAATACTGTTACATTCCTCACCCTAACCCTAACCATTACTCTAGACCAGGGTTACATTACTGTCTAGACCAGGGTTACATTACTGTCTAGACCAGGGTTACATTACTCTAGACCAGGGTTACATTACTGTCTAGACCAGGGTTACATTACTGTCTAGACCAGGGTTACATTACTGTCTAGACCAGGGTTACATTACTCTAGACCAGGGTTACATTACTGTCTAGACCAGGGTTACATTACTGTCTAGACCAGGGTTACATTACTGTCTAGACCAGGGTTACATTACTCTAGACCAGGGTTACATTACTCTAGACCAGGGTTACATTACTGTCTAGACCAGGGTTACATTACTCTAGACCAGGGTTACATTACTGTCTAGACCAGGGTTACATTACTGTCTAGACCAGGGTTACATTACTGTCTAGACCAGGGTTACATTACTGTCTAGACCAGGGTTACATTACTGTCTAGACCAGGGTTACATTACTCTAGGCCCGGGGTGACAAACTCAATGTCATCCCGGGCCACATCAGCATTATGGGCCGGTTGTAACTGTAAGACTATATGAATGTATCTACTCTTTATCATATTACATAATTGCCTCATTCAGCAGTTTGACACATGTGGTCTAGACTGCAGGAACCCAGGGTACGGTGTCATCCAGGGCCATGCACATTTAGGGGGGCTCAAGCTAAACAAAAACAAATAGTGAAACCACAGTATTAAATTAAATTAAAACACACACACACACACACACACGCACACACACACACACACACACACACACACACATATCATGCATATCAAAACTGATCCAGGGTCAGAGAGGTGAGAAGTATTTTGCCTTTCATTGGAGACAGCTGCCTCTTGATTGATTGATTGAACCTTTGATTTTAACAGGGAAAACAGACTGCGACATGGCCAAACAATAACACGTTTAAACTTTTAAACATGTTTTTAGAAAACTGGCTATAAATAAAAGTGGGTGAACTAATCTACTAAAACTAAACTGAAGCAAAAGTAACTACCTGCTTCAGAAATGAATTGCATAATTGTAAGTTGTCCTGCATGACGGAGATAACGTTGTCAGTAAAGGCCGATTTGAACTCCTGCGTAAAATCGACGCCGTAGCCTTGCGTAGTCCCGCGTGGCCTTGCGTTGCCTACGGAGAGGGTTGACGTGCACATCTCCAAAAAATTTAAGAACGCGTCAGTTTCTACGCAACCATAAGCTCTTATAATACATAACACAATTCAACAATCATGGATTCATAATTAAAACAGTGCCTACCTGTGTGATGTGGGGGGTGTATACAGTACTTGATACAGTGTTTGTTCTTGGATACAACGATACATTTCTCTCTTTGTATTTGATAGACTTTCAACAAAATTCTAATACATAAAGAAGGGACATTGGGCCCTATCTGTGCAGATGCCTGTTTCAATCATTTCAAAGGTTGCTGAGGAAAAACTGCATCTAGGATAATATGGAGTCCACTTTTCTTTTGTGTCTTATGTTACTAACTATCGAGCACTTCTTAACATGCGCTCAAACAACAGCACACCTGATTCAACTAATCAAGTACAAACCATAATTACTTTGCACTTGATCAGTTGAATCAGGTGTGCTGGTGGTGGAACAGATCAAATATGTGGAACGGCTGGTGGTCCCCGAGGAGAGGCTGGGGGTCCCCGAGGAGAGGCTGGGGGTCCCCGAGGAGAGGCTGGTGGTCCCCGAGGAGAGGCTGGGGGTCCCCGAGGAGAGGCTGGGGGTCCCAGAGGAGGATTAATAAACACCTAATGGATCAGATTATGTAAAAAACTAAATTTTTACCAAAAATTGAGATAGAACCTTATAATTCTAACGTCACGAAACTGAAATAATACATTTAAACGCACCTGCCTTCCTTGAGTATCAAACTGTCATGTTTCATACAACAATCGTGACTAAACAGTACACATGATTATCTTTTTTTTTTGATGAATTTGAGTTTTTTTATGAATAAGATTCCAGTTTATATGTTTCTTTGTGAAAATAAAAACATAACAAGAAAGGAGTCTGGTGTGTACTATGTTCATCAGCGAGCTCAGGTGTTGAGTAGCTACACCATTAAAGCATCAGCTGCTGCTATTGCATTGAATGACATAACTGTATGCATAGCCAATTACGTCCAATTATCTCGCCACATGTCAGAATTACTGAAGGCCTATTTGGGGTATTTCCATATAGACACACCAGCAGGAGGGGGCGTGGTTAAAAGAGACATGTCCCTGTCCTCGGAGGAGGGGGCGTGGTTAAAAGAGACATGTCCCTGTCCAAGCAGCAGGAGGGGGCGTGGTTAAACAGCAGGAGGGGGCGTGGTTAAAAGAGACCTGTCCCTGTCCAATCCTCGGAGGAG